>NC_089254.1:36035191-36296814 GCF_963930625.1 Muntiacus reevesi | reverse complement strand
CCAAAGCACACAAATACCATACTGGGTGATTTATTTAATTATTTTGCTTTTTAAGAGGTCATATTATGTTGTTACACTAGGGAAAAAATGGTACAGGCAGTGATATATAGGGCAATAAATTCTCTGTAAACCCTCTTGGAGAAAATGAGTCATTATTATTTATTACAGGACTTTCAAGTCGGTGGACCTAGAATTTTTTATAAAGGCAGTGTAAATAATCAGGGGTGATTGGTTTGTCAGGCAACAATAGACCAATATTTCTAGGAGTAGCTATAATTGGGGAGTAATGAGTGCTGGAACTAAATGAATAAATTTAACCAGAGAAAGGGTAGACAGAATCCTATAATGAATACCTTGGCTGTCAAGACATAACTTGGATTTTGCTCTTAACTGGGCCTTGACTGTGTCAGTTGCCCTAGAATACAAGGTCTGTGGGCAACAGGATCACGTATCCACAGTGCAGCATTTGGCACTCTGCCTGTGGCTGAGATAATGCATGCAGGTTAGGGCATATGAGCTGGTATGTGTAATCAGCAACTGCAACTCTTAGGCAGAACCTTTTTTTTTTAATAAATCTGGAAGACAGATGTTTGCCCCAGCCAGCCTGTTAATTCTGAACTGATTATGTTGCCAACAACAAAGGCACTAATCTGTAAAGAACAGCATGAATTTTTGACATTATTATAATAATTAAAAATATATACATCATTAAAATTAAGTTCTGTGTACATTTTTAACTGACTATACTGGGCCAAATGCAACCTACTCACTCCTACCTAAGTCAATCAGAAGTTCTGCTATTTAAAAACAAAGAAAAAGGAGGGAGGAAATCAATGGAAAGATTAAAGATTTCTATTTCCTTAAAAGAAAACATAAATAATATCCCATAAGCTTTTTTACTGAAACATTCCATTTATATGTCTTAATTTGAATAATCAGTTTTCCCATATACAAAGGTATGACATAAAGAATATTAAGTATTGTCTATATAAAAAATACAGAAACTATTAATAGACTGGTTAAATAAATAATATATGCATATATAAAAAGGCATAAGAAGCAATTATATATTCATATCCACAGACATAAAAATCTCCTTGAAATACTCATAAATAACACACACACACACTCAAAAGAATCCTAAAGGGTACCACACTATAGAAGGTACTGTTTTTAACTCATAGGGAATTTTTTTTCATTTTATATTGTTTAAATTATTTACAAGACTATATTATAAATTTAGCAACATAAATATAACATATATCAGAATGATCTAACATTCATAGTGGTATCATCTGACACACAACCCACAGAGAATAAAGCAGTTCTCACTGTCCCTGGATCATGTGACAAAAGAAAATGGCAAACTTGTTATACTATGCTTTATCAGATTACTCCTTAATAAAAGCACCACCTTCGATTGCATCCTCCATGTTTTAACAAAGTTGGAGAATATTTGAGTTTCCAGAATACAGAAATGAAAAAGAAACCAAAAATATGCCTATATAGAGGAGTTAAATTATAGTTCATTAGATTATAGAGTACAGCATACTGTCAAAAAGAACCAGAGGCTTTAGCAATCAGGGATACCTGAGTTGAAGATCTCTTCTACCTGCTACCTAAGCTGGCTCAATTTTGTTAGGTAATACCTCTATCTTTAGACACAACCTCAACACAGCACACCTACCACTTAGAGTTGTTCTGAAGATTAAGAGTTGTCTGAGAATGTGTGTAAAGCATTTAACACGATGGCTGGCAATAAAGATTGCTCAGCAACTGAGAATCATCAATATGGATCTGCCAGGAACACTCAGCTATGAGGAGCTGATGATGGGTCCTCCCACCCACAAAACTCCTCCTACACACACAAAGAGATATACTCTCGTAAGGAGAAAACCAAACAAATTTTAACATATATAGGTAACAGAAAACAAAATAGATTTAAATTAGACAATGACATCCATGTTACAAATAATTTACTCAATACTAAGTTAAGCAATAATAATGGGATATTATAATTGTGGAAGCTTCATCACCAAAAGTATCTGAGAAAAGAAACAGCTATCTTCTCAAACTTGGTGGTTTCGACATTCACCTACTTATGAGAAGAGGACCAGAAGACTGAATTCCCCAAGTCTTTCAACTTTCATGTTTCTATGATACTTTAATTAAATTAATAGGACATTCCATCATTGTCCCAATAAATTCTGTCAGGGGGTTTTAAGCAAAGCACAGACAGATCATCTTTGCAAATGTAGCTCGTGATTTTACAAGCTCTAAAAAAAATTATTGGAATAGATTTAAAAGAATCCCTGTATATACAAAAAAAAAAATCTGGATAGCAATGTATATCTCACAAAGGGCTTCTGCTGCCTTCTGTTCTCCATTAAAGATAAAAATTAATTCAGAGGAAGGTTGAGAGTTTATGTATTTCTGTAGGAGGATGATAAGGGGTTAATAGGGGTAAGGGGAAAACTAAACATCAAAAGATTAAACAATGAAGTTAGTAAGGACTCAGATAAAGTTAAGAATCAGAAAACCATGGAAGGCTGAACTCTATAAACAGCTAAACAGTGTTTACCTTCCTTCAGCAAGGACTACTTGATCAGACTGTCTCCAAATATACATCATGTTATGAAGTCTTATTTAAAGATTCCATTATGTGAATCAAAGATGGTAACCTTGGATTAGCACTACTTCTCTATATTTATTTTTCCCTTGTCAACATCATCCACTAGCACATTTAGATCAAAGCATGTCTATTGTTCTGCTGGGTTGAGTTTGCAATTTTCTAGATTAGAAGTAGAATGAAATATGGCTCTTACTCTGACATTCTTTTACAATTATCACAGGTTTTGGAGACTCCTAAGTCTCCAGGTAAAGTTCACTGACTATCACCGTAGAAACAGCATAGCACGCATGATTAGGAATGCCAAGTCCAATTCCAGTTCTGACTCTGACCACCTGGGTGTGAGGGCTAGCCAGCTCCACTGGTGTGGGACCTGTGCAATCCCCCAGCTGGATCCCACAATTGGTCTAAAGCTCTGCGGCTACTGTCTTTAAATTCTGAACACCTTCTTTCAAGAGGTGCCCCACATTTTCATTTCAGACATGACCCCACAAATTACATAGTTGTTACTGCCTGTGTGAGATTTCCAATGCAATTCATCTATCTAATTCTCATTATCTTGCATGTGATCAACAACCCAACACTCCCTCTTCCCCTTATTTTTGCAAATGCAGTGCTATCGGAGCATACATTACGTTTGTTAAATTGTCAACACAATAATACTGCTGTGTTAACATTACTTTCTATTCCTAAATAATTAAGTCAACTCAAGTCTATGAAAATCATATTTCCGAAAGAGATTTTTTTTTTTAAGTAGAAAGAGACTATCAGTGTTGCCCAGAACCTTTCCTTTTCTGAACACCTTCCACGAGAAAACTTTTCACTTTACCATTAATTCTACTCTCTGTCTTAAAAGTGTATTTGGCAGCTTATCTTCTATCCAAAAGTGCCTTTGCTCAGACAATTCAGTGCAAACACTATTTCATGGAATGGACGAGGGAGAAAGTACTGCAGAGCAGAGCGACGAACAGCAGGATAAGTTTAAAAAAACACCTTGCTGCTAACCTTTAAATAATATATTAATCCAAACAGAATGTTATAAAAATTAAAGTGCTGAGTGTGGTAGCGAGTAGCAGCAGTGTTACAAGTATACGGATCTGCTTACTTCTTAGGGAACTTTAAGAGGTTCCAAACACAGCACTTAGTATTTCCCCATCCCTTCTGTCTGACCCCAAATTTCGATCATTATCATTACTTGAGATTTAAAATCCATAAAAATGTTGCTAAAGTATATAACTTGATAGAGGAAATGTGCTGGTGCATCTGGAGATTTTCATGTAACACATTAGCTAATGGTATCAAGAAAGACAGGCATTTTCCATTTAAACCTGTCATCTACTTCAGAAAAATCATGTGTTCTGAGTGAGAACTACGACTTCATGTATTATGTTTATTTTGCTAAAAAAAAAAATACCTCAGGCTTGTATGCAACCACATTCCCATATACATAGACGGAAATGAATTTGTTGCTGTGTAAAGTTGAAAAAATTTTTCAAAATTCCTTGAGCTTTTATTTTTCAACTGTAAAATGAGAACAGTTATACCTATTTTGCATAATGGACAATGTGTTAGAAATACATAGAAAGAATCTAGCAAACTGCTGGGAATATAACTGACATTTAATAATTGTTAACTACTTATTTGTTCCTATTAGAACTCCAGAACTTTCACCCTTCTCCATCAAAGAAAACCACTCATTCACTCATGCCTCAACCTTATCACTTATCACAGTACTCTTACTTTCTTTCATTTCTATTATTTATCAAAAATTATTTTTCTCCATTGTTCACTGCAAATTATCATAACAATGATAATTTACTCTTTTGAACTCACAGTTTCTAACCATTACCAGATCTACCCATGGTTCATGATTTCAAATATTTCAACTATCGTTGACTAATTTTCAAGTACCCATGATATTTAAAAAATTTACTCTTATGAGTCTTAAAACATGGATTCAACAGTCCTTTCATTCTACTGCTGTTCACACTGTGCCAAGCCTTATCAGAAAAAGCTGATTTGACTACACATGCAATCATTATATTTTCAATAAAATATTCTTACAAGATGGGACTTTATATAAAAAAGCCAAAGAAAGTAACATTTTCCTTCCCCTCCTCAGCTTCTTCAAAATGAATGTTCTCCAGACTTTCTTCCCTAAAACTCACATTCAGTCTTGAAAGGATTTGATGCAGACACTGGCTTGCTGGAATCACATTTTAATTAAGACTACCACAACTCTGTACAGAGAGGTGGTGTCCCAGCTAAAAAAACTCCCATCTATTATTTCCCCTTGCAGCCAAGGGTAACCCAGTGGGATGAATGCAGAAGTAACAGAATGAGACTTTTGGAAATCTCTTGAGCTACCTACATCCAGGTTTCTTGCTTTGAGAGAAAATAAACTTGCAATCTTTTTATATCACTCTAGTTGGCTTATGCAATATTGCTCTTTACAGCATCAGACCTCGCTTCTATCACCAGTCACATTCACAGCTGGGTGTTGTTTTGCTTTGTCTCCATCTCTTAATTCTTTCTGGAGTTATTTCTCCACTGATCTCAAGTAGCATATTGGGCACCTACCAACCTGGGTAGTTCATCTTTCAGTGTCCTACCCTTTTGCCTTTTCACACTGTTCATGGGATTCTCAAAGTAAGAACAAGAAAAGGAGTATGTCAAGGTTGTAAATTGTCACCCTGCTTATTTAACTTCTATGCAGAATACATCATTAGAAACGCTGGACTGGATGAAGCACAAGCTGAAATCAAGACTGCCGAGAGAAATATCAATAACCTCAGATATGCAAATGACACCACCCTTATGGCAGAAAGTGAAGAAGAACTAAAGAGCCTCCTGATGAAAGTGAAAGAGGAGAGTGAAAAGGTTGGCTTAAAACTCAAGATTCAAAAAATGAAGATCATGGCATCCAGTCCCATCACTTCATGGCACATAGATGGGGAAACAGTCACTGACTTTATTTTGGGGGCTCCAAAATCACTGCAGATGGTGATTGTAGCCATGAAATTAAAAGATGCTTACTCCTTGGATGGAAAGTTATGACCATATTAAAAAGCAACATATTAAAAAGCAGAGACAGCATATTAAAAAGCAGAGACATTACTTTGTCAACAAAGGTCCATCTAGTCAAGGCTATGGTTTTTCCAGTAGTCATGTTTGGATGTGAGAGTTGGACTATAAAGAAAGCTGAGCACCGAAGAATTGATGCTTTTGAACTGTGGTGTTGGAGAAGACTCTTAAGAGTCCCTTGTACTGCAAGGAGATAAGTCCTGAATATTCATTGGAAGGACTGATGCTGAAGCTGAAACTCCAATACTTTGCTCACCTGATGGGAAGAACTGACTCATTGGAAAAGACCCTGATGCTGGGAAAGATTGAAGGCAGGATGAGAAGGGGACGACAGAGGATGAGACAGTTAGATGGCAACACCAACTCAATGAACATGAGTGTGAGCAATCTCTGGGATTTGGTGATGGACAAGGAGACCTGGCGTGCTGCAGTCCCTGGAGTTACAAAGAGTCAGACATGACTGAGCAACTGAACTGAACTGATTAAAAGTACAGTCTTTGTACCAGGACTGTCATCTGTTTCCTTATTAGAAATTCAGTATCTTTGGCCAGATCTACTGAGTAAAAAGGGGCTTCCCAGGTAGCACAGTGGTAAAGAATCCACCTGCAATGCAGGAGACACAAAAGATGCAGTTTTGATCCAAAGGTTGGGAAGATCCTCTAGAGTAGGAAATATCAACCTGCTCAAGTATTTTTGCCTGGGAAATCCTATGCATAGAGGAACCTGGAAGGTACAGTCCAGGGGCCACAAAGAGTCAGACATGACTGAGTGCACGCACACACATACACATACACACACTGAATAAAAATCTGCATTTTAACAAGAGCCAGAGGTGACCCACATGCACATTAAAGTTTGAGAAACACTGGCATACACTGCTTGTTAAATACATTTTGGGGAGAAACTTAAAGGAATATTCAAAGACTCCACTTCCTTACTGAAAAATGAGAGTACTAATGGCATACAGTGCACAGCATCATTATGAGAAATAATCAGGTAACATTACTTGATAAACCCTCAATAAGGGGTAACTGGCATTAAATTTGATCATCTACCTCAAATCTGTATATTCAAGATATAGTTCCAATGTACTTATTTATGCAATTACATTGGTGCCCCACGCAGATAAATTAAAGCTCCTTTAATACAGAAGTCTCCCTGAGTATAAGCCGATAACAGAAGTAGAAGTAAATTAATAATATACATTATTATTATTATAATATAATAATCTCATATTCTTATATAGTTTTAATATATTACATTCATTCATATTCATCTTATATGAATGAATTTATGAATGTGAATAAATTTATGAATTTATTCATGAATTCATATTCATCTTATATTCATTTACAACGCAATGTAGAACCTGTTTTTTTTTAATTATCCTCAAAAAATTTCTCTTTCAAATAATGTATTTATTTCCATATATTCAAAAAGTTAAATAAAAAATTTAGTTTGAAAACAAACATGAATCTTTCTCCCTCACATAAAATCTAACAATCCTACATTTCATTAGTCATTATGCTTTCTGTACTCTCCCATCATGTGCTTAAGATAGATAGTGATCCCACAGGACTCAAATAATATACCAGGTATCTAGATGTTCAATTGCAGATGATAAAAAACAAAATCTCATTAAGCTCCCATTTTAATCCAGTTAAGGCAAGATACATCCTACTTCATTCTATGACCTTCTTCTAAGGATTGTGATGACCAGATTATCTGCTTCCTACATCCGGGGCAAAAAAAAATGTAAGCTGATAAAAATCAATATAAATGGAATCATTTTCAGTAGTGATTAGTAAATATTAATCACGTAAGAAGAAAGTAATTTTTATTAGACAAACTTTTAATGAAAATATATTTACATCTATAAATGATGCTTTAAAGAGGTATTCATGTAACAAAAACTGAAGATAATGTTATGAATCTTCTAATCATGAAAGTTTGCCTTACCAATACACATTTCTTAAAAATTGTGCTTCACAGAGGACTTTGTAGACACTTCTCCAAAGAGGACATATATATGGCCATTAGGCTCAAGGAAAAATCCCCAAAATCGCTAATTACTAGAGAAATGCAAATGAAAACAACAATGAGGTATCACCTCACACTGGTGAAAATGGCCATCATTAAAATGTCTACAAATAAACAAACAATGGAGAAACTGTGGCAAAAAGGGAACTCTCATACCTGTTGGTGGGAATATATGTTACTGTAACCAATATGGAGCACAGTATGGATATTCCTCAGAAAACTAAAAACAGAGTTACCAGCAATCCGACATCTAGGCATCTACCCAGACAAAACTAATTCAAAAAGATACATGCATCCCTATGTTCACAGCACCACCATTCACAATAGCCAAGACATAGAAGCAACCTAAATATCCACTGACAGATGAACAGATAAAGATGACATGGTACCATATATGTAATGGAATACTGCTCAGTCATCAAAAACAACAGAATAATGCCATATGCAGCAACATAGATGCAACTAGAAATTATTATACTAGGTGAAGTCAGAAAGAGAAAGATAAAAGCCACATGTTATCATTTATATGTGGAATCTAAAACATGGCACAAATTAACCTACCTACAAAACAGAAACACACTCACATATGTACGAGAACAGACTGTGGTTCAGCCAAGGGAAGGCAGTAGAGAGAAGGATGGACTGGGAGTTCCGGGTTAGTAGATGCAAACTACTATATTTAGAATGGATGAAAAACAAGTCCTACTGTGTAGCAAAGCAAAATATATCCAATCTCTTGAAATAAACCATAATAGAAAGGAATATTTTAAAAGAGGGTATATATGTGTAAAAATGAGTTACTTTGCTATACAGCAGAAATTTGCATACAACTGTAAATCAACTATACCTCAAAAAAAAAGTGTTTCAACTTCTGGCAATGTTCAATGTGGCATACCAAATATTCCAAAGGATCCCCCTTATTATGTTACAATAAGATCCTGGATATTTTAAGATACATAGAAATAAACAAAACTGACAATTTCTGAATGCCAAGAGATGTGTGTGTGTGTGTGTGTGTATACACACACACACATATATGATATATTAAGTTAAAAATCTGAACTGTAAGTGATCAGTAAACAAAGAATTCAGTTATCCTGGAACGAACACCTGAAACAGTGCTGAGATTTGTAGAATAAGGAGTTAAACTCCAGCACTACATCTAACAAAAGATATATAAGAACTTTATAAACAAATATTAAAATGCCATAAAGTGGCATAAAAAACAGCTAAATGAAAAAAAATCATGCATATACAGACAAAAATCATAATGATATCAATTCTTCCAAATGTTGTGTTAATTTAGAATTCAATGGAATACCATTTAAAATCCCAGTAAAGACTGTTTCAGATAATAGCATGCTGAATCTAAATTTTAAATAATGTGTGAAAGTTCAAGACTAGTCAAGATCCTTTTGAAGAAGAATATGGTGAGAAGCTGAGCATACTAGCTTGATAAATGGGGCTTCATCAAGGGAAGGTAAAATATTTAATATATAGTCTCGGGAAAACTGATCAGAAAAAAATAATCATTTGTATTGTGACCTAAAACTGTATACTGATATCAGCTACAGGTGGCTTAAATAGATCTGAAATAAATGGAATCTTTTACAATAAAATACACAAAAATATTTAGAACATCAGGGTAGGAAATGATTTTTTTTTTTTTTTTTTTTAGGAAATGATTTTTTAAACAAAGCATGCACCTCGAAATATTTTTTTTTAAAGTTGACTCTGACAGCATTAAAATTAAGAACTTATTTGATCAAAATATACCATAAAGACAATAAAAAGACAAGTCACAAACTGGAAAAAGAGATTTGTATCACATGTAACTGAAATGAACTACCATCAAGAATATACAATCTACGAATCAATTTTAACGATTAAAATGTGTAAAAGATATGAAGAACTATGTCACTGAAGAGGAAACAAGAATATTCAGAATACAAAACAGATAACCATTTCATTAGGGATAAGCAGAGATTTTCCATTTGGTACCCACTCAGCTGCCTATAGTTAAGAACTCTGACATTGCCACTTATTGGCCAGAATATGTACCAATGGGGACTCAAATACTGGTAGTAGAGGTCTAAACTGATACAACCATTTTGGAAAATCAGTGTCATACTTATGTAATCTGATTTTATGAATACCCTATAGTCTAGTATTCTACTATCACGTACTGATCCGTGTTCTTGCACATATGTACCGATAAACTCGTTCAAGAAAATGAAGCCACCTTATTCATGGTTCAATCCAAATAATAATTTACCAGCAGAGAATAAATGAATAAATTAAGATATATCTTCAAAAAATAATATTTTACCATGAATCAAAATGAATTAAAGCTAAGCACAAACATCTAAAAAAATCATGTAAACATAATGTTGATGGAACAAAGGAAGTGGCTGAAGACCACATACAGCATTATGTGATTTTAATAAAGCTGAAACAAAGGAGACTAACACATGTTTAGCAAAACATTTAGGTGAGGTACAGCTACTTTTAAAGAGCAAAGAAACAAGTAATCAAATATCTAGTGTACAGGCTATCTCTGGTAGAGACGCAGGGTGATGAGACAAGAAATACTACAAAGGAAGGTTTCAGGATGCTTGCAATATTCAAGGATTTTACACTGTATGATCAGTTTAAGCATGATTATTACACATGATTACTTACATATGTATAAAAAATAGATGTATGTTCTAACTAAATATACTATTTCTCTGTATTAAAATCACCAAATATATACAAGTAAAATAATAATTATAAACAAGTTAATTCATTATTTCAAGTCCACAATGAAACCATGATCTCATCTTTTATGAACATATATTTGATGAACACAGTTTCTCAGATAAAGCAAGCATACTAAAGAAAACCTCCAAATAAAGCATGAAAGATAAATAATAAATGAATAATATAGAATAATAAAATGAGTAGATACAATTTAAACTCACCACCAGGGCTTTGGATCTGTTGCTCAGAAGTTTTTCAATATCCCTGGCTGCAATTTCTACCAGCTGTCGCGCATTATTTGGCTCCACAGTATACAAATCTTGGTATTTCTCATAAATCTGTATGAAGAGGAAATAAAATTAGTAAGAACAATAATTGCTTTTTTGGTTCCCATCCTCACGTTAGAATGTATTTAAAACCATAAACTGATTAGAAAGACAAATCTGTTCCTTGTTTCATCTTGATCTTTTTGGAGTTCCAGTGTGTTCAAAATATACATATATATACATATATGTATATGTTGATATACATATAAATATCAATTAACTGTAAGACCACAAGCTCACCAAAACTGTATATCATGTTAAAAAGTTGTAAAACATCTTGTAAGACAACAATTTGTATGTGCAATTTTGCAAATTCAAGTTGTACCTCCAACCTCAAAATTAAAAGCTGAAAGAGAAAGTCACTTAATTGTGTCCAGCTCTCTGGCACCCCATGCACTATACAGTCCACGGAATTCTCCAGGCCAGAACACTGGAGTGGGTAGCTGTGCCCTGCTCCAGGGGATCTTTCCGACCCAGCAACTGAACTGGGGTCTCCTGCATTGCAGGCAGATTCTTTACCAGCTAAGCTACAGGGAAGCCCCAAACCTGGTATTTACTGCCTTCAGCATTTTAAAGAAACAGGGAGGCTATTCTAGAGCATAGAAGAATTTAAGCATGGGACATCAAAACTGGAGGATGTGTGCACTGAAAAAAGTCGGGACAAGGGAATAAGATACTGCACTGAGGGAGACTCGCACCTTTTCCATCACCGAAGCTAAGATGCATGCTGCTAAATAGGCTAATAACCAAAAACAGAAACACAGAGAATGAAGACCTTCCACTCCTCAGGTTCATCCTGGTGGCACAGGAAGCTTCACATTTCACAGTGAAGAACAAGGAGGTCTATGTTAAAGTTTGGTTGAAGCTGTAATAGTATAAGCATTTATATAATGAAATTGAATTTTTTTTAAAACTCACTGAATAAGACTACATTGAAAGTAACCTAGACAGCAAGAGAAAACAATTACACTTCTGGCTCACATCAGCATTTATGGAAGGATTTCCCTAGAGTAGCATAAGATGTACCTGGTTTATCAAGCGTGTATACTCCTGGCAGGAAATAAAGATTAAAAGAAAAGTGAGGGGGGGGTCGCAGGGATGAGCACAAAGACAGTGAGGATGTCTGTGGCTGAAGGGCTGGCTGAAAAGGAAATCCCCTATTCATCCAACAGATGGGTTGCACATGCATGACTAAACCATCTTCAAAGCCAGGGACTGGCAGGTTTTTACTGTCTTATGAGAAGTGAATCCAGGCACAAGCAGGAACCAGTTCAACCCTGTTTTTCACTGGCATAATGCCAGCATTCTGGTTACTACCAACAGGTTCTACAGCTTGGTCCCAGCTGACCGTGGATGCTGCTGGTGAACTGGTTTCAAAAGGAGCAAGATACATAAGCTAAGATTTATTTTTTGAAGTGTGTTGGTTTCACATGAAGTTTCAGTTTTAGGTGATTTAAAATATATCAACATTTTAATCAACAAGTTAAAATAATTAACTATAACAAAAATAATTATCTAATAAATATTTTTCAGTATTTAACTCAAACTTCCACTGCTAAAATTGTTTATCATTTTCAAACCATGCGGCTTTTCCTCACACTTTGAATTTTGACCGTGTAGGTTCTCATCCCAATTATTCAAAGCACAGTAATTTAGTCATATAAAATCCCAAGATTTAATGTCATTCAGGATTCCTGCATATTACTGGATTTTTTCTACTTTTTATTGATGGACAGATTATTGTGTCCTATTTTTAAAAGACCCAGGTTGTCCATGAAGAACTCCCTCTGGTCCAAAGCTAGCTCTTTTGTTTCAGCCTAAGACCTCATCCAGGGACATGAACTCCTAAACAGATTGATTTGAGGTACAAACAGATAAAACTCAACATCACTTTAATTGATCAAGGATATTTAGTTCTGTGCAGAAAAACCAATATAACTAATTGCTGTGAAAGGCAGGTATGCTTTGTATCAGGAATATCTTGCTCATTTCTGTATAAACTCCTTCCTGTAGTATTGGGACTCTAATAGAATTGAAAGTTAGTAAAGATTAGTTCAGGACACACAGTCTCTACTTCATATCATGTACTACAGTTAATGGCAATTATTAATCACTATCTATGTATGTGAGACATATAAAATGCCAAAAAGGATGAATGAATTATAAATAAGGAAAAACTAGTTCAAGTATATATATATTTTTCTCAAACAGAAAATATTCTCTCAAGTTCCACTTAAACAGTAATCTTTAAAAGCTTAGGAAATAAAAAATAAGATCCAGAATGCAAATAAACTTTAATAAACACAGTCAAGGAAGCTTAAGTCTAGAGCCCCAATGTAAATGCCCTGCCATACATTTTAAGGTACAATACCACATTTGAAATGTTTTCATTGTAATAAAACATCAATTAGAATCATGTAACAGCCACCACCAAAAGAAGTGGACTCTGCTTCTGGTTTCAAAGAATGCAATCTTGTTTATTCTGTTGCATGAGATATTGCAATGTCTCTCAAAGAGACAGAACCTGGTGCATGTTTAGCGAATAATTTTCAGAGTAGAAGGTTTCACATGGATTTTTAAGATATTATATTTCCTTAACTTACGGGTATTTACAATTCATTCCACCACTAAAACAAACCACATTTCTATAATATTTAACATGCTAACATGAATATTTTAAAGAGCCTTAGATATCTTTTTTCTTCTTCCTAGTTTTTCTTTTCCTTTATAGAAAATTAATTATCTGCTTTACCACTTTATCCAATGTCTTTCCTGACAGAAAAACAGCATGATGGGAATAACATCAGTTTCTGGCACCAGACAGAGCTACATTCACATCACATGTCAGCTCCTCACATGCTATGTGACACTGGCTTCCGTTTCTTCTACTAGAAAGAATGGAGCACATAAAGAGAATTCAAGACAGGATCTTTTTCCTCCTGACGGATAACACTAACATGCTTTTAATTTTTTCTATAGTTCAAATCTTCACACTGCCACCCTTGACACTAGTCTTGACAAAAAGAATATTTGTCGCCTTGTACATTCTTTCCTTCTCATCATCTTAACTAGCTGGTTTTAATATTCTTTCACTACAAAACTCACAGGCCAAGATTTGCTGTGATAACAGAAACCATGGTTTCCCTACCTTTTTCACTGAAAACGTCCAGTAAGTCTCGTTGCTGTATAGTTAAGCCCATGGTTCAGTGATAATTTTCAGAACAATACATTTAAAAATAACTCACCTGTAATTATCTTAAAAAAAAAAATCACTCACTGACACAATCACTAAATAAACATAACTAATGAAATGTTTCAGAAATCATAATATTAGTGTCACACCATGGAATTATACCATGAAATACATGAATTCCCCTACGTATGAATGAACTCCCTTCTGAGAGCACATTCATAAATCCAATTTGCTCGTTAAGTCCAACAAAGTTAGCAAAGGTCCCCAGCTAACACAATCTGCTACATACTGCTGCTTTTACATTTGCTTTCAGATATCCTGGGCTTGAAATAAAGATACTGTACTACTGTAGTATACTATAAAGTACACAAAAGCACAAACACCTAGAGAGGATGCATGCATGTAATGATGAATTTCACACGTGTGAATTAATTTATGTGATTGAATATGAGAACGCACTTCTGCATCTTCGAAAGTTCGCATCTTGCAGGTTCATGTGCAGGCTGTGCTGTGCTTAGTCACTCAGTCATTTCCAACTCTTTGTGACCCCATGGACTGTAGCCTACCAGTCTCCTCCATCCACTGAATTTCCCAGGCAAGAGTCCCGGACTGGGTTGCTGTTTCCTTCTCCAGGGGATCTTCCCAACCCAAGGATCAAACTTGGATCTCCCACATTGCTGGCAGATACTTTACCGTCTAAGCTACGCAGGAAGCTAAAACCGTCCACCACTTTCAATTAATCATTTTATTAATGGCAACAGTGCGTGTCAGGCTTCGGAATGTAAGTGTGGAGAGACTTTAGGTCCCATTTCACATCACTCAGGAGCAAACCACTGCCCAGAGCAGAAGGAGATGAAATCCTAATGTATCATAGTCACACAAAGGGAACCTGAGTGCCACTCTCTATCTGGGGCCTCTCTTTGTTTCAGCAGGATGTGAAGAAATATTCATAGCAAAGCCCCTTGGGATGAACAAGTAAGGAGGCTGGAAATTAAGGATAATTATCTCTTATAGGAGATGACCTTGCTATGAGTTCAAGGGGAGCCCAGTGCAGACTGAATGGCCAGTGGGAAGCAGAAGTCCAACTGAAGAATAATGGTGAAAACTATCTGGAAAGACTTTCCAAGTTCTTAGTAGCAATAACATTAATATCCATGTCAACAGAACAGAAGACAGTAAATACACCAGATATCTTGTCATGTCAATTTCCCTTGTACCCAGAGGCCCAGGAGAAAAGTCAAGAAAATCAGAGAATACTGAAAGGGAGTTGGAACTCTGAATTAACTGACTATAAAACTGATCACAAGAGACTGTTTTAAACTGAAAGAGCCTAACCATGAAATTGTGAGAATAATTTTTCCCCCATTCTGGGAGAAACAACAGCAGCTCAGTTAAGTTGTTGCTGGCAGTAAGTTCAGTTCCCAAAAGATAAACACAGTCAAATTTCTGCATAGTAAATAAAAATATGTACATTTTCACAGTCCCTTCAATAGTTGTACATTTACTTCCCTACAAGTTCCCTCCTTCCCAGGAACTTGTCCTGGACAAGCCATCAACACCTCTGCCATCTTTCCCTTGGAAATCCCTGATGAAACAGGAGTCAGAGGAGTTTCCTTACAAATGGGTAGCAATATTTTAATGTAAGACCTTGCCCTTGGCCCCTGCCTAAAGCATCAGGACATACCAGACCTATGCTAAAAACAAAGGAGAAAAGGAAAGATATATTCATTTGAATGCAGAGTTCCAAAGAATAGCAAGCAGGATAAGAAAGCCTTCCCCGGTGATCAATGAAAAGAAATAGTGGAAAACAACAGAATGAGAAAGGCCAGCGATCTCTTCAAGAAAATTACAGATACCAAGGGAACATTTAATGCAAAGATGGGCACAATAAAGGACAGAAATGGTGTAGACGTACAGAAGCAGAAAATATTAAGAAGAGGTGACAATAATACACAGAACAATACAAAAAAGATCTTCATGACCCAGATAATCACAATGTTGTGATCACTCATCTAGAGCAAGACATTCTGGAATGTGAAGTCAAGTGGACCTTAGGAAGCATCACTATGAACAAAGCTAGTGGAAGTGATAGACTCCCAGTTGAGCTATTTCAAATCCTAAAAGATGATGCTATTAAAGTGCTGCACTCAATATGCCAGCAAATTTGGAAAACCCAGCAGGGGTCACAGGACTGGAAAAGATCAGTTTTCATTCCAATCCTAAAGAAAGGCAATGCCAAAGCATGTTCAACTACCACACAATACTTCATCTCACATGCTAGCAAAGTAACGTTCAAAATTCTCCAAGCTAGGCTTCAACAGTACATAAACTGTAAACTTCCAGATGTTCAAGCTGGATTTAGAAAAGGCAGAGAAACCAGAGATCAAATTGCGAACATCCGCTGGATCAACTGAAAAACAAGAGAGTTCTCAAAAAACATCTACCTCTGCTTTATTGACTAAACCAAAGGTTTTGACCATGTAGATCACAACCAACTGTGGAAAATTCTTCAAGAGATGGGAATGCCACACCACCTTGCCTGCCTCCTGAGAAATCTGTATGCAGGTCAAGAAGCAACAGTTAGAATCAGACATGGAACAAGAGACTAGCACCAAATTGGAAAAGGAGTACATCAAGGCTATATATTGTCACCCCGCTTATTTAACTTATATGCAGAGAACATCATGTGAAATGCTGGGCTGGATGAAGCACAAACTGGAATCAAGACTGCCGGGAGAAATATCAGTAACCTCAGATACATAGATGACACCACCCTTATGGCAGAAAGTGAAGAGGAACTAAAGAACCTCTTGATGAAACTGAAAGAGAAGAGTGAAAAGGTTGGCTTAAGATTCAACATTCAAAAAATGAAGATCATGACATCTGGTCCCATCACTTCATAGCAACTAGATGGGAAAACAGTGGAAACAGTGACAGACTTTATTTTCTTGGGCTTCAAAATCACTGCAGATGGTGACTGTCATGAAATTAAAAGATGCTTGCTGCTTGGAAGAAAAGCTATGACCAACCTAGACAGCATATTAAAAACCACAGACATTACTTTGCTGACAAAGGTCCACCTAGTCAAGGCTATCGTTTTTCCAGTAGTCATGAAAGGATGTGAGAGTTGGACTATAAAGAAAGCTGAGCACTGAAGAATTGATGCTTTGGAACTATGGTGTTAGAGAAGACTCTTGAGAGTCCCTTGGACTGCAAGGAGATCTAACCAGTCCATCCTAAAGATCAGCCCTCAGTGTTCATTGGAAGGACTGATGTTGAAGCTGAAACTCCAACATTTTGGCCACCTGATGCAAAGAGCTGACTATTATGAAAAGACCCTGATGGTGGGAAAGATTGAAGGCAGGAGGAGAAGAGGATGACAGAGGATGAGATGGTTGGATGGCATCACTGACTTTGAGCAAGCTCTGGGAGTTAGTGATGTACAGGGAAGCCTGGAGTGCTGAAGTCCATGGGGTCACAAAGAGTCAGACAATGAACTGATATTGGACCTGGAAGCAGGTAATTCCTGAATTAATAATCTGTGAGGAATCAGATAGAAAAGATCTACACGAACAAGGGTAATATATTGAACCAATCAAATTTTCTCCACATAGGATGACAGATGGATCAAAGTTAAAAGCAGTAGCAAAAGTGAAAAGACTAGCAGGAGAAAGTCTTCAAATACTACTAGTGCGATAAATGATGGCTATGGTAGGTAGAGTAATGACTTCCCAAAGATAAACACATCTTTATCTCTAGAACCTGTGAATATTTTGTTACATGGCAAAGAGGAATTAATTTTGTAGATGAAGTTTTGCTAATCAGTTGCATTTAAAGAGATTATCCTGGCTTGTCCTGGAGAGTCGAATGTATTCACAAAGATTCTTAAAAAAACAGAGGAGGAAAAGGCAACCATGCAAGAGAAAATCAAATGGATGGTAATGTGAGAAGAAATTATCTGTGTTGAAATTACCTGTGTTGCTGGCTATGAAAAGAAAAATGGGTCATGAGGCAAGGAAAGGACTTCTGATCCACAGCATTGTAAGATAATAAATGTGTTATGTCAGTAAATTTAGAGTAATTTGTGACACTCACAATAGAAAATTAACACAATGAGTTAGCAGTGGAGACAATGCTAATACTCAGCCTCAGGGGCTGTCTTGGCTCTAGACCTTCCCTCTCACTGCCCAAACTATCTTCCAAACACCTCAAATTCTTGCTAAACCCCAGACTCTTCCTGAGTTCGCTTAAATGTGGTACTTTTACATGTAGTCCTACAGTAAATTCCCCAAGTGATTCACTCTACAAAAACTAAAAATTCTAAGAAGTATTTTTCTAAGTTGCGATTAACATTGTTTATTAAATACACTTTGAATATCCATTTCATTAGTCATCAGACTCTCTTCACTGAAATGAAAAAATAAGCTCTATTGTGAGAAGTGTACAATTTGTATTAAACTTTATGAAATAATGAAGCTATCTCATGACTCCCATTATAGCCTTCATAATTGTTTAGGAGCCTGAAAAGAAATATTAGAAAGAGGAGCTAAAAATATAAAGAATAGATGGCACACACTGTACAAAAACATATATGAGTTAGGTGAATGAATATGATTCTACCTCATAATAATGAAAGGTGGGGGTAAGAAAAAAGTTAGAATATACACCTCACCATCATTCCAATTTCACTATCTTTATTGACTAAATTCATATATCTTCATTACTGATGCAGGCAGGAAAAGAGGTTCACTACCCAGAAGTTTAACATTCAGAAAACTAAGATCATGGCATCTGGTCCCATCACCTCATGGGAAATAGATGGGGAGACAGTGGAAACAGTGTCAGACTTTATTTTTGAGGGCTCCAAAATCACTGCAGATGGTGATTGCAGTCATGAAATTAAAAGATGCTTACTCCTTGGAAGGAAAGTATGACCAACCTAGATAGCATATTAAAAAGCAGAGACATTACTTTGCCAACAAAGGTCCATCTGGTCAAGGCTATGGTTTTCCCAGTGGTCATGTTTGGATGTGAGAGTTGGACTGTGAAGAAAGCTGAGTGCCAAAAAATTCATGCTTCTGAACTGTGGTGTTGGAGAAGACTCTTGAGAGTCCCTTGGACTGCATGGAGATCCAACCAGTCCATCCTAATGGAAATCAGACCTGGGTGTTCATTGGAAGGACTGATGCTGAAGCTGAAACTCCAATACTTTGGCCACCTCATGCGAAGAGCTGACTCATTGGAAAAGACCTTGATGCTGGGAGGGATTGGGGGCAGGAGGAGAAGGGGACGACAGAGGATGAGATGGCTGGATTGCATCAGTGACTCAGTGGACATGGGTTTGAGTAAACTCCGGGAGTTGGTGATGGACAGGGAGGCCTGGCGTGCTGCGATTCATGGGGTCACGAAGAGTCTGACATGACTGAGCGACTGAACTGAACTGAACTGAACCCCCTTGATGACTTTAGATACTCATAAAATCAATTTCATTTACTTTTAGTTGAATTCTGCAGTTTGGGATTTTTTTTTCCCTTTGTAATAGTGTTCTGTGGGCTTCTGAATTACTTGTTTCCTAACAACTTAAGAATGTCTTGTTTCTTAAAAGATACAGTAACACAAAAGTATGATATAATTTTTTTCTTGGTCACTTTCAAGGATGAAAGTTCCCTTGAGAAATTTTTACAATTCAAAGGTACAGTCTTCCTTTAAATTTATTATAAATCTCATCATCATCTAAGCTGGCCAGCAGAGAGAGACATTAAGATATGTGAAGAGTCCTTCATGTAAGGTAAAGAGTTAACTACTGACACCAAATCTGAATTGATGTTGGAATATATTTTATCAAAAAAAAAAAAAAAAAAAAAAAAAACCAACCTTCCTTCCTCCATTGAAAACTAGCTGATTTCAAAAGGTAAACTTTGCCATAAAAAAATATGAAGTATCTCCTAATTAACCCCCTAAACTATTCAAACTCTTCCCTCTTAATTTAAAAAGCAAATAATGCAATCTCAAATAAAAGTCAAGCTTTTAAAATGTGTTGTATCAGCTAACACAATTGGGTAAAAAAGATGAATACCAACATCAATTGTATATGAATCCAATAGAATTTCTGTAAATTTATGAAGATATAAGCATTCGTAAGATGAAAGAATATGTTAATATCATTAAAAGAACCAGATTTGATTGTCTACAATTTCATTTTAAATAAATACAGTTCCTTTTTTCTTTCAATAACCTAGTTTTTTGAGTTTTTTCCAATAACCTAGTTTTTTGAGTTTTTTGAGTTCTTTGAAATTTTTACAGCTTCAGTTCTCTGTATTTTTGCTACCTTTGAGCATATGCAAACATCATTAACGTGTAAGAATCATGTTTATTGTGTATTTCCTACTTCTCTTACTCATAATGCTAGTATCAAGAGGACAGATTCTTGTCCATTTTGTTCACTGGTTCAGTCCAGCACACAGTATAATGCCTGGCATGTAGCAGGCACTCAATAAATACTGATGACATGAATCAGTGAATGGACCCTGATCCTGCTACTACGTCAGACTTTTCTAGCAATGTGAATGCTTATTTAACAAAGTCTTCCTTATATTTTAAAAATGCATATCTATTTTGAACCCCCAAAAAGGCTACAAAAGGTGTTTTGCAGTTATATAATGAAATAAAAACAACACCTAAATGATAATTCGATTCTAATAATAAATACACAAATAAGGTATTGATCAATATGAGGAAGAGTATTATTACAGTTCCATTGAAGAGGTACAGAAAATTTGGCTATCAGAATTCAAAGAAAAGTAAGATTACATGGGTTGTGATAGTCAAAAGATGGTATTACAGTCATGTTTTAGAGGAAATATGCATTAATGGGAGAGAAAGATATCCGAATGAATGCGATGAAAGGAATTATTGGACAATACTGAAAGGCAAAATAGAACACTATGATGAAAAGCTTTAAAATTCAGGATATTGGTTTGTATTTTACTATGTAGTCAAGTCCAAGCTATTTTAAACTGACTTCTAGAACATCCAGTGCCTATTGTAACAATTCATACATAGGAAGAATTCAAAATACAACATAGGCTTGTTTATTATAAACATGATCCAAATATATATACATACATGTATATATAAACATATTCACACGTGTTAGTCATGTACACACACACATATGCATAAATACACATATACAATATGTCATATTCTCACTTCTACAGTACATGTTTTTCCTGTCATAATTACATCAAACAGGCATTCTAAAATCAGACACCAGAGTTTGATATTTTCCCTACTTCTCTTATTCCTTCCATTTGATACAACACAGGGTCTTAGCTGGGACAGGATCACATATCAACTGGGACATTATTTTGAGGAAGAATATTAAGAAAGAAGTCAAAATTAGTGACTCTTCCACAGCATACACTCCTTCTTGCCCTAATTCCTAGTAACAAGAATTTCATGGTGACACTTTTGAGCAATATATTTGAAATGTAAGAAAGAACAGAACAAGTGACAACCATAAATATGCCTGTTCACTTTCTCCATACTACACATAGGAATCGGTGATTATTTTTAACAAAAAATACAAGTGAAATACTAGGGGTCACTTCTGGAATAAGGAAAACAACTCTAACAAAGACTAAGATGAGCATGAAAAAGATCCAGATCAAGAATTCTTCAGTTATTAGGCTGGAGACATCACCCACGTATGGTAAGTTTTAAGTTTCTCTCAGGATACTTAAAATTAAAACAAGAAAAATATTAAGATATGTATAAAACCTACCTACTTAGTTTTCTGTTTGTTTTTAATTCCAGAAGTAACTTATTAAACTATTCTCTTTCCCTTTGAATGACTGGAGCTATATATGAATTGTGTATGTGTTTTGACCAGAAAATTCATATATAATTAAAAGAGATCATAATAGATTTTATAAAAACTAAATTAAAAAAATAATTAACCATAGGCTGAGTGAGAGGCTCTTTTAATGTCCCTAACCTCAAACGACCTAAATTCATTTCACTGCCAACAAAAGAATTTTGAAGAGGAGCAGGGTTTAATTTGCCCTTAACCATCATACCTTATTAACAAACAGCTTTTGGAAAGTAAAACTGCTAGTCAGCGATGCTGAGATCCAATGTTTACAACTTTATATTCATTTAAAGAATTCTGGGAGATTTATCCTTGCCTTAAATTCTTCAGTCCTTCTAGAGTGGCTTTGCAAACTCAGCACTGCACTATGGACATTTCTACTCGATAAGTCTGTTATGGGGTGGTGTCCTGTGCATTACGGGATGTTTAGCAGCATCCTCAGTCTCCACACTAGATGCCTGTAGCACTCACCCCTCCCCCACCCCTGGCTGTGACAATCACAGATGTTTCCAAGCATTGACAAATGTCCCCTGGGGGACAAAACTGCCCCTGGCTGAGAACCACTGCTCTAGATATAAAGACATTAATGACGGATGTCTTTAGGGGGGAAAAAAGTAGCAGCAGTAGCTCTGCATTGCATATTCAGCGTGTGCGGTAGTAAATCATCGTCTTTTACACCATTCATCTTCATTCTGGAGAAGAAGCCAACACTTGCCTACAACACTTAGGAGCTTTTAGTTCCCTCTCTTTGTGCAGCTCATAGACAAGCAAAGAACACAACTACTATACATACTCTCTAGTAATTATTATTACCAAGCCATTTGATTGCTATTTGGAGAAACAATAACAAATCATTCATCCTTCAAGTACTAGCATAATTTAAAGTGTTAATTACTGATTGACAATGGAACAGATTTGTAAGGTAGAAAACATCTGTAATAATCCTTCACTGTTCATGTGTGTGAAATAACAGTACTTAAAAATCTGTTAATAAAATATTGAAAGTCACCTTAAGATTAGAAATTCCCTTAGTGTATTCTGTATCTTTGAAAATGAATGTAATTAACTACAATCTTATAAAAGAAAATAGCTTCTTACTTTAAAATCTCCAGTAGTTGGGTAAAGGGCGTCCACAGTCTCTACTGATAATACAGTCTATAGTCAAATAGAGCTCTTTCTCCTAAGAGAAAGCGTTTCACCCCTAAAATCATAACAATCTCAGGTTGCTGACATGCAAAGGTAACTGATTTAATTACAACACTTCATCATTGAGGGAATAAGGCAACTCTAAATAAAACCAGGACATATGAAACAAAAATAAACAGCTCCGTTTGAAAAGTAATTATATTACCTTTATAATCATTATATTGCCTTTATAAAGTAATTATAAATATATAAAGTATATTGCTTTTACAAAGTAATACAAAGCTACATTTTTAAAAATAATAAGAATTTAACTTCTTCACAGCATCTACTATTGTTTTCATATTTCATGTTATTTTCTTTTTACCCCTGTAACATTTCTATAAGCAAGGGAGAATTTTACTATCTGCCTCACTGAACAAGCAGGTAAAGAGAAATCTAGCATCATTCTACTACTTAACAGAATCACCTCAAGTAGAAAAGAAGATTCCCCAATCCCGTTGTTGCCTCTGCATCTTGCTGACTTCTTTGTCATAATCACCAATGACTAATTACATTCTGATCCTAGAAAATATTTTATTTACATAAAGATGGCATGACCACAGTGTCAGAGCATCAGTCTGTTAATCCCATAAGTAACTAATGAAAAGAAATTTTTCACTTAAAACAGTTATGTAAATACTAACTTAATTAAGAGCTCTGAATGTTCAATATTTAGACACATTTCATATTTACATTTTTGAGAGCATATTAAAATATGAAGATTATTAATTTCAACATAACTTTAAGTTATGAAATCATAACAGTGAATCAAAAGCCAGGAAATTCTATGATAATGCCTTTGCAGCCTGAGTCTACTTCAAGAATAAACTTCCAGGAAAAATTAATCAGTAAGTTTCTCAAATGTGTTTGCAGATTCCAGCCTAACATGTTAGAAATCCAGACAGAATTTACTTTTAAGAAGTAGGTCTTATAAAAACAATGTGACAAGCATCATTTCAACTCTCTTAGATAACAAGAGTCTCTGTCAACAAAAACTTGGATTTCCCTAACATCCTTCATTATAAGATGACACAACACATTAGAATTGAAATAAAAGGGAAGTAGAGAGGAGTGTCCAATAATGGGGTAAAAATTTCAAGATGCACATATTGTTAACACTAGAGGAACAGCCAATGTACCTTCCATTGACATAAGAAAAATCTGGGAGGCTTATAAAGCATCAAGTAAAGCTGCAAGAAAGACCTAACATTATATGCTGGGGAGAAATGCACAGGGTAGCCTGGAATTCCTGTGATGTTCAAAGGCTTAAATGCCTCTCCGTTGAGCCACAGGGAGCAGAAGACACAGAGCAAGTCAGGCCTTCACGATTCCTGGGCCCCAGAGCTAGGACTAGGGTGAGGGAACAAAATTTCAGGAGCCACTCACTCACTCTGAAGATCGTAAAAACTTTAGACTCTCAGGATGAGTAAGCCTCCCTAAATTCCCCACCCTCAGTGCATCCTGTGCCTCACCTTGTTCCAGATTCTGCAAATCCCCTGTCCCCACCCAGTCCCTGCCAGAAAAGACAGACCTTCTTAGAATGAGGAGAAACTACCTCTTCCAAAATGCAGCCTTCAAAATAATTAGCCTTATTACTAATAAGCAATAACTTACTACTAATACCAAATATGTTCTGCCCAGGGATAAAAGTGAGTAAACAAAGACTTAAATAAGCAAATGTAAGTGATAACTATCAATCCCTTCCTTCTGTAATAAAGAGGAGGGAATAAGAAAGTCTTGGACTCCTAAAGGGAAAAGAAGAGGTGTGAAGAAAACAGTGCACAAAAGAGACAACAAATCTCCTGGCTGACTGTACTTTACTTAACTGTTGGGGTTTGCTTTCCCCAGGGTAGAGGCAGTCAACTGCAACAATTGAGCATTTCTGACAGACAGCAGATTTCTCTTTCCTTTTAATATAATTTTTTGTGGATTCAGAATGGCATTTTATAAAATGAAACAATGGTTTCTAATCAATTTATTTTTAGAAATCTTTTAAATAAACCAAAATTTATTGTTATAGAGCCAATTCATTTAGAATATCTGATCATTTTGATATTGGTTGAAATTTAGCTACAATTTTATCACTAAACGATGTTTTCTCAGATGAAATTCATTATTATATTTATTACATATTAAGTATTACTAAATTATATTATATTTAATATTTTAATTTTAATAAATAACTATAATATATACTATTAACTATAGTATTAAATTATATATTACACAATGTTGAATGTTATTAAAATATTAAATGAAAAAATGGTTGCTAGAGAATGTTTTATAAACTTTGTTTCCAAAAATATTAAGACAAAGAATATTCAAAGAATATTAAGGGCACCTTAATTTTTTAAATGTCATCTATTTATTAATATATGATTATCAGCTTCTTCATTTGCCAGCATGACAATAAAAACTTTGTGTTTGTGTGTCTGTATATGAGTTTAAAAGTTATAAAATGTCTTTACTGAAAGAAATTAGAAAAGACATAAATAAACGGAAAGATATCCTGTGTACAATGGGAGAATTAATATTGTTAAAATGGCCATAGCATTGTGAAATGGGAGTATTTCCTGTCATATCAATAAACATGGATGTCACAGCCATCAGGGATTCCAGCCCTCCAAATGTGAGTTTCTGAGCCCAGGAAGAACAGTGCCATTGAGCTGCCACCACTCCTTACAATAAGCAAGGGACTGGGACCGGGAGCCTGGTGTGCTGCCGCCTATGGGGTTGCACAGAGTCGGACACGACTGAAGTGACTTAGCAGCAGCAGCAAGGATAGGAATAATAAAATCAAAGGATGCTGACCCTAGATAGAGGAGATACATATGAAAGGAATTTCAGTAAGCCCAGACTCTTGTATCTTCCCATACACAGAAAAGCACTACATTCCTTAACTTGAGATATCTGGTTTTCCTTAATTAACAATAATCTTTTAATTGTCAAACGACCTGCTTTGCTACAAGTTTCTATAACCTAAATTGTCCCTGCACCTGCTCAGAACAGTTCTCTCAAGGTCACCTGAGATGCTGTCTCCTGGTCTTGAATTTCTAAAAAATCCCATTAAATAAAACCTAACTCTCAACTTTTAGATTGTGACTATTTTTTAACTTAACACTACCCAAAGTTATCTTTAGATTCAACACAGTCACCATCAAAATACCAAAGGCATTCTTTACAGAAGTAGAAGAAACAATCATAAAATGTGTGTGGAATCAAAGAAGACCTCAAATGGTCAAATCCATTCTGAGAACAAAGAATATAACTAGAAGTATCACACTTTCTGCTTTCAAACTACACTACAAAGCCATGGTAGTAAAAAAAAAAAAAAAAAAAACAGTACAGTACTGGCATAAAATACATACACAGACCAGTGAAAGAGAATAAAGAGCCCAGAACTAAATTCCAGTATTAGTGTTAGTCATTCAGTTGTGTTACTCTTTGTGACCCTACTGACTGTAACCCACCAGGCTCCTCTGTTCAAGGAATTCTCCAGGCAAGAATACTGGAGTGGGTTGCCTTTCCCCTTTCCAGGGGATCTTCCCAACCCAGGGATCAAACATAGGTCTCCTGCACTGCAGGGAGATTCTTTACCAACTGAACCAACAGGGAAGCCCTTAAATTTCAGTACATACAATCAACTAATATTCAACAAGAGAGCCAAGAATACCCAAGGGAGAAAGAATAGTCTCTTTGATGAATAATGCTGGTAAAACTGGAAAAACACAAGCCCAATACATAAATTGGACACCTATCTCACACCACTTGCAAAAATTGACTCGTAATGGTTCAAAGACTCAAACATAAGACTTCATGCCATAAAAATCCTAGAAGAAAACATAGGTGAGAACTTCAATGATATTCTTTTGGCAATGATTTTTTGGACAATGCCAAAAGCACAAAACAAGTAAAGCAAAATCAACAAATGGTACCGTATCAAATTAAAAAGCTTCTGCAAAGCAAAAACAAAACCATTAACAAAATGAAAAGGTAGTCTACAGAATGGGAGAAAATTGGCAAACAGTCTCAAAATAAGTTAATTAGCAAAATATATTTAAAAACTAACACAACATAATAATAACAAAAAATGACCCTATGAAAAAAATTGGCATCAGAAATAGAAACTTTCCCAAAGAGGTCATCAAAATGAGCACAGGCACATGAGAAGATGCTCAACATCACTAATAATCAGGGAATGCAAATAAAAACCACAAGATATCACTTCATATCTGTTACAATGGCTATCATCAAGTAGATGCTGGGAGAAATACCAATGATCTCAGATATGCAGATGACACCACCCTTATGGAAGAAAGCAAAGAAGAACTAAAGAGCCTCTTGATGAAAGTGAAAGAGGAGAGTGAAAAAGCTGACTTAAAACTCAACATTCAGAAAACTAAGATCATGACATCTGGTCCCATCATTTCATGGCAAATAGATGGGGAAACGGTGGAAACAATGACAAACTTTATTTTTGTTGGGCTTCAGAATCACTGCAGATGGTGACTGCAGCTATGAAATTAAAAGATACTTACTTCTTGGAAGGAAAGTTATGACCAATCTAGACAGCATATTAAAAAGCAGAGACATTACTTTGCCAGCAAAGGTCTGTCTAGTCAAAGCTATGGTTTCTCCAGGAGTCATGTATGGATGTGAGAGTAGGACTATAAAGAAAGCTGAGCACAGAGGAATTGATGCTTTTGAACTGTGGTGTTGGAGAAGACTCTTGAGAGTCCCTTGGACTGCAAGGAGATCCAACCAGTCCATCCTAGAGGAAATCAGTCCTGAATATTCACTGGAAGGACTGATGCTGAAGCTGAAACTCCAATAGTTTGGCCACCTGATGTGAAGAGCTGACTCATTGGAAAAGACCCTGATTCTGTGAAAGGTTGAAGGCGGGAGAAGGGGATGACAGAGGGTTGGATGGCATCACTGACTCAGTGGACATGAGTGTGAGTAAACTCTGGGAGTTGGTGATGGACAAGAAGGCCTGGCATGCTCCAGTCCTTGTAATTACAAAGAGTCGGACACAACTGATCGACTGAACTGAACTGAACTCCTCACATGTATTGGTGAAAAGGTAAACTTCATACCTGTGGGGGTAGTATATTAGCTCAAGTACTATGGAAAACAATATGGATGGAAGTGTCTCAAAAAGTTAAAAATAGATCTACTGTATGGTCCAGCAATTCTACTTCTGGGGGTAAACCCAAAGTAAAGAAAACAATAGTCGGCTGAGACATATGTAACTTCATGTTTACTGCAGCACCATTCACCACAGCCAAGAAATAAGAACAACCCAAATGCCTATCAATGGACGAATGAACACCAAAGATGTGGTATATATACAATAAAATATTGTCTTTCAAGCCATGAAAAAGGAAGATATTCTGCCATTTTCAACAACATGGATGGACCCTGAGCACATTATGTTATGTGATACAAGCCGGAGAAAGACAAATAGTGCACACTGTCACCTACAGGTGGAATCTACGAAAAATCAAACATGACAAGAACCAACAACAGAGTGTAAACTATGGATTACTGGGGACAGGAGGCAATGGGATAAGATTAATAGTCTCTAAGGGTACGAGCTTGTAACAAGTTCTAAAATAATGATACAGATTTAATGTATGGTTTACTGACCACAAATGATAACAGTGTCCTCTAAGTACATAATATGAAAAATATCATTACAATGGCAAGCATACTAAAAAATATAAAGGAGTCAAAGTAACATAATGAATACCTTAAGTTTACATAATGTCAAATTTATCCAGTAGAAAATAAATAAAAGTATCACAATGTATTCAAAAATTCTATAATTCAAAGTGTTTAAAAACACCTATCTGGAAGATGGCAGAGGAATAGGATGGGGAGATCACTTTTCCCCCCACAAATTTATTGAAAGATCATTTGAACACTGAACAAACACCACAAAACAACTTCTGAACGCTGGCAGAGGACACCAGGCACCCAGAAAGGCAGCCCACTGTCTGTGAAAGGAGGTAGCACACGATATAAAAGATAAAGAAGAGAGACAGAAGAGTTAGGGACGGAGACCCGTCCCAGGGAGGGAGTCGTAAAAGAGGAGACGTTCCCAAACACTAGGAAACCCTCTCACCAGAGGGTCTGTGCGGAGTTTTGGAATCTCAGAGGGCAACATAACCGGGAGGGAAAAATAAATAAATAAAACCCAGGGATTACGCACCTAACCACAACTCCCAGTGGAGTAGCCAAGACACTCACATCTGTCACCTGCAAGCGGGGGCTGAACAGGGAGGCGCAGGCTGATCTGCTTAAGGGTAAGGACCAGGCCTGAATGTTGAGGACAATCTGAGGGCGCTAAGGTGAGATAGCAATCCAAACTATGGGATAGCCAGAGAGAAAAAAAAACAGGAGAGAGAGAACTTTCCCACAAAAAAACTCTAATGTAAGGTACAGCCGGACTGCTCACAGAACAAAGGCCTGAGCAAATACCAGAGGAGAGCTAGCCAGCTGCGGACCGGCCCGCCCTGCCGGAGGCGGGAGGCAGGCAGGCGACAGCCAGAGCCGGAAGGCAAGGGCAAACTCGGCCCCAGAGACGGCATCCTCCACCAAACTGCAAACAGGCTCCCAGTTGCTAACCAAGTCTTCCTGGGATCCTGGATGGTTGACATCCACCAGGAGGGTCCCAGCCAGTGAACAGCTCCCCAGAGGAGACACACGGCACTCCTGAGTCGTCGCCCTCGCTGCGCACCCGGGAAACAGAGCAGCCGGGCGGGGAGGGGATGAGACGCACCGCCCCACCCGGGGAGAGCGCACGCGCCAAGACACTGGTCACCTGAGCCGCTCGGACCCGGGAAGGGCACAAAAGGCACGCCGGACAGAGTCCTGCCTTGGTGGAGGACCCGAGAACCTGAACCTCAGTGGCTTAGGCCTGGGAAGTGCACACAACGCAGGGCTGCTTTAGACAGTTCCCCTGCAGAGCAACCTGGAGCCTGAGCAGTGTAGACGGGGAAAGCACACACACCGTGAGGGGGGGCAACCCGGTGTGGCCCAGACACTGCGAGCGCTCCCCACACATCCCAGTGATATATGTTTGCAGCGTCCCTCCCTCCCCGCGGCACAACTGAACAAGTGAGCCTAAATAAGTGACCACCTTCGCCCCCTTGTGTGAGGGCGGAAGTTAGATACTGAAGAGACCTGCCAACAGAGGAAGCCAAAATAAACAAAGAGGGAACCGCTTTGGAAGTGACAGATGCAACAGATGAAAACCCTGTAGTTAGCACTGGCTACACTGGAAAGGACCTACAGACCTTGAGAAGAAGTATAAGGTAAAAGGAACTATCTGAAACTGAACTGACCCCACACTGCCCTCAACAGCTCCAGAGAAATTCCTAGATATAGGCAGAAGATAGGATAAGTGAGGTAGAAGATAGAATGGTGGAAAAAAATGAAGCAGAGAGGAAAAAAGAAAAAAGAATTAAAAGAAATGAGGACAACCTCAGAAACCTCTGGGACAATGTGAAACGCCCCAACATTTGAATCATAGGAGTCCCAGAAGAAGAAGACAAAAAGAAAGGCCATGAGAAAATACTCGAGGAGATAATAGCTGAAAACTTCCCTAAAATGGGGAAGGAAATAGCCACCCAAGTCCAAGAAACCCAGAGAGTCCCAAACAGGATAAACCCAAGGTGAAACATGGGATAACAGTTGATCTTTCAATAGAAACTCTTCAAGCCAGAAAGGAATGGCAGGACATACTCAATGTGATGAAAGAGAAAAACCTACAACCCAGATTACTATATGCAGCAAGGATCTCATTCAGATATGAAGGAGAAATCAAAAGCTGTACACACAAGCAAAAGCTGAGAATTCAGCACCACCAAACCATATCTCCAACAAATGCTAAAGGATCTTCTCTAGACAGGAAACACAGAAAAGGTTTATAAACTCGAACCCAAAACAACAAAGTAAATGGCAATGGGATCACACTTACCAATAATTACTTTAAATGTAAATGGACTGAATGCCCTAACCAAAAGACACAAAGACTGGCTGAATGGATACAAAAACAAGACCCCTATATATGCTGTCTACAAGAGACCCACCTCAAACCTAGGGACACATACAGACTGAAAGTGAAGGGCTGGAAAAAGATATTTCACACAACTGGAGACAAAAAGAAAGCAAGAGTAGCAATACTCATATCAGAAAAAATAGACTTTGAAATAAAGGTCGTGAAAAGAGACAAAGAAGGACACTAAATATAATGATCAAAGGATCAATCCAAGAAGAAGATATAACAATTATAAATATATATGCACCCAACATAGGAGCATCGCAATATGTAAGGCAAATGCTTTTAACAAATATGAAAGGGGACATTAACAGTAATACAGTAATAGTGGGAGACTTTAATACCTGACTCACACCTATGGATAGATCAACCAAACAAAAATTAGCAAGGAAACACAAACTTTAGTATATGTGCTGCCGAAGCGAGCACGGAAACACAAACTTTAAATGATACAATGGACCAGTTAGACCTAATTGATATCTATAGGACATTTCACCCTAAAACAATGAATTGCACCATTTTCTCAAGTGCACACAGAACATTCTCCTGGATAGATCACATCCTGGGCCATAAATCTAGCCTTGGTAAATTCAAAAAAATTGAAATCATCTCAAGCATCTTTTCTGATCACAGTGCAGTAAGATTAGATGTCAACTACAGGGAAAAAAACTATTAAAAATACAAATATATGGAGGCTAAACAACAACTTCTGAATAACCAACAAATCACAGAAGAAATCTAAAAAGAAACCAAAATATGCATAGAAATGAATGAAAATGAAAACACAAAACCACAAAACCTATGGGATTCAGTAAAAGCAGTGCTAAGGGCAAGGTTCATAGCAATACAAGTTTATATCAAGAAACAGGAGAAAAATCAAATAAATAACCTAACTCTACACCTAACACAACTAGAAAAAGAAGAAATAAAGCACCCCAGGGTTTGAAGGAAAAAAATCATAAAAAATATGGCAGAAATAAATGCAAAAGAAACAAAGCAAACCATAGCCAAAATCAACAAAGTTAAAAGCTGGTTCTTTGAGAAGACAAATAAAATAGACAAATCATTAGCCAGACTCATCAAGAAAAAAAAGGAAGAATCAAATCAACAAAATTAGAAATTTAAGTGGAGAAATCACAACAGACAACACAGAAATACAAAGGATCATAAGAGACTATTTTCAGCAACTATATGCGGATAAAATGGACAACTTGGAAGAAATGGACAAATTCTTAGAAAAGTATAACTTTCCAAACTGAACCAGGAAGAAATAGAAAACCTTAACAGACCCTTCACAAGCACAGAAATTGAAAGTGTAATCAGAAATCTTCCAACAAACAAAAGCCCAGGACCAGATGGCTTCATAGCTGCATTCTACCAAAAATTTAGAGAAGAGCTAACACCTGTTCTGCTCAAACTCATCCAAAAATTGCAGATGAACGTAAACTTCCAAACTCATTCATGAGGCCACCATCACCCTAATACTAAACCCAGACAAAGATGCCACAAAAAATAGAAAACAGGCCAATATCACTGATGAACATAGATGCAAAAATCCTTAACAAAATTCTAGCAAACAGAATCCAACAACATGTTAAAAAGATCATACATCATAACCAAGTGGGCTTTATCCCAGGGATGCAGGATTCTTCAATATTCATAAATCAATCAATGTGATACACCACACTAACAAATTCAAAGATAAAAACCATGTGATTACCTCAATAGATGCAGAGAAAGCCTTTGACAAAATTCAACATCCATTTATGAAAAAAACCCTCCAGAAAGCAGGCATAGAAGGAACACATCTCAACATAATAAAAGCCATATATGACAAAACCATAGCAAATATTATCCTCAATGGTGAAAAATTGAAAGCATTTCCCCTAAAGTCAGGAACAAGACAAGGGTGCCCACTCTCACCACTACTATTCAACCTAGTTTTGGAAGTTTAAGTCACAGCAATAAGTAAAGAAAAATAAATAAAAGGAATCCAGATTGGAAAAGAAGAAGTAAAACTCTTACTGCTTGCAGATGACATGATCTTCTACATAGAAAACCCTAAAGATTCTACCAGTAAAGAGAACCCTCTTACCCTATTGGTGGGAATGCAAACTAGTACAGCCACTATAGAGAACAGTGTGGAAATTCCTTGAAAAACTGGAAACACAACTGTCATACAACCCAGCAATCCCACTGCTGGGCATACACACCAAGGAAACCAGAATTGAAAGAGACATGTGTACCCCAGTGTTCATCACAGTGTTCATCCTAATAGCCAGGACTTGGAAGCAACCTAGATGTCCATTGCCAGATAAATGGATAAGGAAGCTGTGGTACATATACACAATGGAATATTACTCAGCCGTTAAACAGAATTCATTTGAATCAGTTCTAATGAGATGGATGAAACTGGAGCCCATTATACAGAGTGAAGTAAGTCAGAAAGAAAAACACCAATACAGCATATTAATGCATATATATGGAATTTAGAAAGATGGTAATGATGACCCTATATGCGAGACAGCAAAAGAGACACAGATGTAAAGAACAGACTTTTGAATTCTGTGGGAGAAGGCGAGGGTGAGATGATTTGAGAGAATAGCATTGAAACATGTATATTATCATATGTGAAATAAATCACCAGTCCAGGTTCAATGCATGAGACAGGGTGCTCAGGCCTGGTACACTGGGATGACCCTGAGGGATGGGATGGGGAGGGAGGTGGGAGAGAGGTTCAGGATGGGGAACAAATGTACACCCATGGCTGATTCATGTGAATGTAGGATGAAAACCACAATATTGTAAAGTAATTAGTCTCCAATTAAAATAAATTTTTAAAAATGAGGACAGAATAGTATGTTAAATCTTTCTTCATAAATGTATAGTCAGTAATAAATAATTTTGTAAATGCATAAAGTTCCCATGTAATGTTCTATGCAGGATAAAATTTGAGACTGTATTATATTTTACATAAAATGATCTTATAGGAAAAAAATACCATCTGTTTCATAATCTGGGAGTCTTTATTTTTCTTTCATCTACAATTTTATTCTTAATTATGTTTAAAAATACATATATATTCCATTTTGTATTTGCAGGTGTTTAAAACATTTTTAGATATAGTTCCTCAAATAATGATACATTGTCAGTGAAAGACTACTAGTTATCCTCCACTCTTTGTTTTTGTCTTCCACTGTTATAGAGGAGGTATATGCTAAAGATTTCATTTTTCTGACTTCTTTTCGGTAAGATATGGCCCTGACAGTAAGTTCCGACCACTGAAAGAGAAGCAAATATGACTATGTACCTGCTTTCCTAGTCTCTCTCCCTTTGCAGGAAGGCTGGGAAATAAGGGCAACTAGAAGGGTCACCTTGGACCCAGGAAGGAAGCCATATACTGAGGATGGCAGAGCCACTCTGTTGACCCCACACTGATCACCTCCAGACTGTTATATGAGAGGATGTTAGCTTATCTCTTTGCTACATTAGTTTCATCTGTATCTCCAACTAATACAATATTATATCCGTAATTAATAAAACAAATGAATGATATTTGTTGAGTTCTGATTACAGGTCAATGAATATTTTATATGGATTATGTCAACTATCTCAATAATTACATGAGGTTAAACATCTTGGGTAGATCACAAAGCTATCAATTGAAAGAACCACAAAGTATAACAATTTTAAAATGATACTTAAAAGAATATGTTATAACATTATATAAAAATATAACTAACTGTATTTCTTTCAGTTGAATGACCATGAAGACAAAAAAAACTTTCTGTATCATTCTTAGCAATTCTTTCAATGGATATACACACAAAGCCACTTCCATGCACACCTCAATAATGGAAGTTTTTTAAATTATACATGTAAGTTTTGGTCTTAGAATTTCCTTCTACATTTTTCTTTTTTAAAGAATCTCAAATGTAAATGTCCACAAGTGGATATTTGGTGGCAAAGCTTTGAGTTCTCCTTTATATTTTTTATAAAAAGAACAGTGGAATAAGAAGACACATTAACCTTGTAGCTAACTGGGGATCTGCTCACTTTCTCAAAATACATGTGGCAATACAAAAATGTAAAATATTAACATATATTCTAAAGCGTAACAAGACTCTCTTCATTGTTGGAATTACATTCCATTTAGTAGCTGTATAGCCTAGGAAAAAACTTTAACCTTGCAAACAATTCTTCCTGCATATTAAAGATGAGATATTCATTTTACGAGGTTGTCCTAAAGATTAATAAAATAATAAAATTAATAAAAGTGCTTAGGACAGAATTTGAACTAATTTAGAAAGAAAAAAATGTAGCCTTTCAGTTGTATTTAAAAGGTTCTAATATTATATTAAGAAAAAGTATAATACATTTATCTCTTTATCCTAATTTTTTTCCTCAATTATTTAATCTACTTTTGTGGATAAATCATATGCAATTGAAGGACATATGTATTCTTCCAATACATTATTATAAATGGAAAAATCCAATAAAAGATATCTTAGAAGTTGAAAGCATCAGGGATAACAGTTTTATGTAAGCCTATTCATTGTGATCTTTAACAGAAGTTAGGTAGGTGTCAGGGGTTCCCAGGTGGCACAGTGGTAAAGAACCCGCCTGCCAATACACGAGATTTAAGGTTCAATCCCTGGGTTGGGAAGACCCCCTGGGCAAGGGCATGGCAACCCACTCCATTATTCTGGCCTGGAGAATCCAATGGACAGAGGAGCCTGGCAGGGTACAGCCCATGGGCTCACAAAGAGTTAAACATGACTGAAGCTACTTAGCATGCAAGAATGCATGCAGGCAGGCGCCTGGCAAAATGTCTAACTTTTAAAAGTTAAAGTACTGCATTTATTCAATACTATTTATCAATCTTCTCTGAGCTAATATTTCATGATGCCATAAAGTAATCTTTATAAAATTGCAAAAATATCCTGTTTAGCTATGTTCACTCCTTGTGGTTGAGCCTGCAGGTAAAAAGCAAGATGTGTCCTGTGAAGTCAGTAAAAACTAAATTTGATAATTTTGGAAGATCCATCATTTAAAAATATTGACTTTCAACCCATAAACCTGCTGAATTCCTCTATTTACTCGACTTTTGTCCTCGGCATGCATCTAACACCCCCAGTCTCAGCACAAAGCTCACTCTGCGGGTGTCCTTCAGCTAGTCTGTGCTTTGAGTTCCTGTGGCCAAAGAGAAATGCCACGCTTTTGTCCCCATCGTATACCTTCTCTCTGGATGAAAGGGAAGAGGCATATGGACTCATTCACTTACCTTCTTGTCCCCAATACTTAAATTCCAATAGTAAAGCTTGCTCCTTCCCTCCCTGTCACATACATGGGATTCTTTTCTCTGGATTCTTCCTGTGACTGTAATAAGGTACATGTCTTACAAAAGCAACGTTGTAAGGATTTTCTTCCATCCTGTCAACTCTCTTTCCTTATCCTAATTCAGACAAGGCCATTTCCGCATTCATCAGTATTCACACTCTTCTTAGTAACCCACACCTCATAAAGCATAATGGAAATGAGATGACACTTATTTTTCCCCTTAAGGATTCATTGAAAACTGCAGATTTGGTGAGAGAGGGCCCACATATTAACACCAGAAGTAAAAAAGAGGTCAACCAAAAAGGTGGTTCTGGAGGCTGGAGAAACACTGCAGGAGGAAGGAGAGCTCCCAAGGGCAGCTTATTTTTAATTTCAGTTTGTCATGCAATTTTTAACCAGAAGCTGTCAATTCTCATTTATTTTTTCTTATTCCACTAACACCATGACTTTCATAGAGGCTTGCTTATTACCCTCCACACTTTCATATTTCAATTTATTCTCCCACAGAGAATCGCTGCAGTTCCCAAACATCAGCTTACAATAGTTTTCAGGCATCTTTGCACCTTCTAAAATGGAGAGTTTTGATTACTAGGTTGTCAGTTCTCTGAGGAGAGGAGCTGTGTCTCCATAAACCCTTGGTACCCTGCACAGTGCCTGGGACATAGTATGTGTTCAATAAGTATTCACTAGAATTAAGTGTGATAATTGTTATTAACAAAGAACACTGTTCATTTCAAAGCAAATTCCTATGTCCTCTCATAGATATTTAAGTTTACTCAACATATTCAGTTTGAAAACTGCAATTGTTTTATAAAGAGATTTTGGGATAATATATTGAAGTATATGCTTAGCATGTTTTCCTTATGAATTCCTAGTAATTCACAAGGTAACCAACCATTCATTCTAGTTTCCCCCAGAAAGGAATATTCACATATTAAAAAAATACTCATATATCATACATGAAACCACTTTTACACCATTTGACATCACTGATCCCACCATTTTTTTTTTTAAAACAAAAGACCTCACTGCATCACTAGGAACACAGATGAGATACTTTCAAATTGTTAGATTACTTACATTAAAATGGAAGCAGTGAGACTCCAAAGAAATGACATTTAATTTTTAATAAATCTTACAGAAGCTCTATATGCATATGCTCTTACCCAAGGAATATGATCTATGTAAGATGCCACACAAGTATTTATATGTTGCTATCATTTTCAAAAATCATTTTAGAGTGACATTCATAGCCATTTCATAATCATAAGAAAAACTATCTTTTATAAAAGTGTCTCCTTCTCTTGCACACAAGTCTGTATTACCCATCTCAGTGATTCACTCATGTCTTCAGGCATGGCTGTAAACACTGGAAACCACTTTTGAAAACAAAATCTATCCTCGAAGAATGAAGATATGTTCCCACTGAGGATATTCAAAAGAATCCATCACAAGCCTTAAAGTAACCACTACATGTGAGATTCCAATATGCTCTGAAGGATGGAGGAAACAGGACATCCTGATTTGAATTGCAGGAATGAATGTATATCATGTGAACTCATGTAAGCAAGGGTTGTATATAAACACCTCGCTAATTATTAGGGATGGTAATAACTAACAATACATTCTCTCAGACTTTCAGTATCATATTCCCATAAAAAAATATGTACTATTTAAAACATAGAAATAAAATTTCTTAGAAAAATTGCACTCAAATTAAAGAAATGATTTGTAAGTTTGAAGGAACTTTACTCACATCGACAAGCTGATTGACTCCACTTGCTGTTTTCGCCAGGGTGACAAGGTCTTCTTGCATCTTATCCACCCATGACTTGATACTGCAGAAATCAGAGGAAAGAATGTTCTATCAAATCTCTGGCAAAGTCAGGTCATAGACTGACATCTGATATGTGCAGATTATCCACAGATAATTCTTAAATTACCTTTAAATATTTCTCCTCCCTCCTAGCTCCTATTTTGCCTACACCTCCCCAGCCCAGCCCACTTTTAAGTTATAAGACCAATGAACCTGTAAGGACCAACCTCTTAGGATGCTAAAACATCAACAACTCAGAGAAAAATTATAAATATAAGCTTAACTTTTATGAAAATTCCATTAAAAATAAGTTAATAAATGGAATATTCTAAACTAAACTTTATCTTTTGGCTTACAAGTGTTCTTAAAGTGAAGTGAAAGTCAGTCAATGTCTGACTCTTGCAACCCCATGGACTGTAGCCTGCCAGCCTCCTCTGGCCATGAAATTCTCCAGGAAAGAATACTGGAGTGGGGAGTCTATCCCTTCTCCAGGGGATCTTCCCAACACAAGGATCAAACCCAGGTCTCCCTCACTGCAGGAGATTCTTTACCATCTGAGCCACCAGGGAAGCTCAGGAATACTGGAGTGGGGAGCCTATCCCTTCTCCAGCGGATCTTCCTGACCCAGGAACTGAACTGGGGTCTCCTAAATTACAGGAGGATCCTTTACCAGCTGAGCTACCAGGGAAGCCCAAGTCTTAATATAATACTAAGGGTGTGATAAATGAGTATTTGAAAAATTCAAGAAAATAATAAATATTTTTAAATTTCTTATAATTCCAATGCCAAAGGATAGTCACTCTTAACATTTTGATGCACTCCCCTCCTAGTCTTTTAAAAGCATTTTGTATAGTTGAGAACATATTATGTAAAATTCATGTCCTTGATATCAGTCACTTAATAGTCTTCTACATCATGACAAGTATTTTATAAATACTGCATTTTAATGGTCACCTAGTATTCCATTATCTCTAAATCACTTAATATACTTGACCATACTCCTTTCTAGAAAAGGTAAATAAATATATAGTTAGAACATCATCAGCTTTAACCACTAAAAATTTCACTGCAACAAATATCTTAGAACATAAAGCTTAAAAGCTTAGTCCTTAGCTAGACTCAGATATGGAATTACTGGGTCAAGACTTAAGTTCTAAAGAAATGGTTTTGAGCATTAAAATTATGGCTGAAGGATCCAGTTCAAATCCTTTCCATGTACAGTTGAGCCTTGAACAATGTTGGGGGTTAAAAATACCAAGCCCCCAGCAGTTGAAAATCCACAAATGTCTTATAGTCATCCCTCCATATCCATGGGTTGACATCCACAGATTCAGCTAATGATGGATCATGTAGTACTACATATTTACTGAAAACCAATCTACAGTAAGTAGACCCAGAAAGTTTAAACCCATGTTGTTTGAGGGATTGTCCCTCAACATACTATATGTCCCTGTACATACTTTAGGTTAATGTAACAGAGATCTTAAAATAGGAGGTATTGATGTCTAGAGATCTTAGAAAAATTCTAAACTGATGGTCCTATTTTTCCCACTATTAGAGATTATCAAATACCACACAATTTTCCCCATTCTAATAAATTAATTTGCAGTCCCTTCATATATTTTACTTATTCATCCTCAAGTTGCAAAAAGTGTGTATTCTTTTCTATTCATTCAAATAGAAATAAAACACTAATAAAAACAATAGGAAATAAAGATTTATCAGTATTTTAATTTTAATTTTTCTTTCTCTACATATATGGCATGTGTAGCTAATTGTTGCTTATCTCTTCTATTCTTTGGATTTCACTGGCACTAAATGTATTCCCTCCATTTTTTTTTTTTTTTGGATTGACAGTGTTGTCTTTCCTTTTTCTTTTGACAGTGTGATTGCATTATACTGCAATAGCAAATAATTCATACATTTAAAATGTAACTCTTAGATATGTTCATCTTAGAGTGAACATAAACTCTCAAACGAATTTATTTATGAAATAGAAACAGACTCACAGACATAAAGAATAGACTTGTGGTTGCAAAGGAGAAAGGGGGGGTGGAAGAGGGGAGTATTGGATGTTTGGGATTGGCAGATGTAAACTAGTACATATAGAACAGATAAGCAACAAGGTCCTACTGTAAAGCACAAGGAACTATATTCAACATCCTGTGATAAATCAAAATGAAAGGATATAAAAAAGAATATACATATATATGTGTGTATATATATAAATATATATGTGTGTGTGTGTGTGTGTGTATGCTTCCCTGGTGGCTTAGCTGGTAAAGAATCTGCCTGCAATGTGGGAGACCAGGGTTCAATGCCTGAGTTGGGAAGATCCCCTGGAGAAGGGAATAGCTACCCACTCTAGTATTCTTGTATTCTGGCCTGGAGTATTCCACAGACTGTGTAGTCCATGGGGTCGCAAAGAGTTGGACATGACTGAGCAACTTTCACTTTTCATATATTTTTATACACACATACACATACACACATATGTATAACTGAGTCACTTTGCTATATACCAGAAATTAACACAAAACTGTAAATCAACTATATTTCAATTAAAAAAAAACAAACCTTTTTTTTTTAAGGTAACTCTTCTATCAGTAAACTAATTCAAGGACTGAAGCTGGTCTGTGCACAATAGCACGACTGTCCAGTCAGCATTCACACCAAACTGAGCCCGCCCCCTCCTGACTACTGGCCTTCTCAATGGAATGACAAGGCGCATGGCTTTGAAAACGTCTAGGAGCAGATATCATCTCTGCTGATTCCACCAGGAAACTCTAAACATATGGATTCTTTAAAATGCTAGAGAATGAGCTCATCAGTGGATTGACTCTGTGGAATAACAATAATCCTGGTCCCTGTCCCTATTCTCCAGAAGTTTGTGAGTGGCTCTCAAACATTTCAGAAAAATTTCCCCTGATTAGTATCTAAAAGGCACTTATGCACATTTTCACTTAGGAAATAGAGCGATGAAGAGTAACACTGAACCACTGTCTTGCTCTGACTGACCAACAATCTGAATCTAAAATGGTAGGTAGCTATACCACCTCTATCAAGGGAACTGGTTCTCATTATTTCAAAGCCCAGCCATGTTCACCGGTTTCACTGCCCTAGTTTCCACTCCTCCTAAAATGGAGTAGAAAATTGTTGTTTTGAAAATAAACTTTGTACTTCACAAGTGGAAATCACAGGAATTTAACTTAACATGCATGTCTCCTTAGACAAAAATTTCGACAGAACTACAAAATTATCAACTTTTTTCAGTTAATTTTGAATGGAACGTATTAAAACTTAAATATAGGAGTCTAGCTTCTACATGGGAAAGGGATTTAAATTAGGTATATACAGGAGAACATATAAAAGGATAATGAGCTGATTAACTAAACAGGAACAAAAAAAATTAAAAATCAATCATGAAAAAGGATGGAATGCCTTAGAGGAAAACACAGAGGTTTGATTTGCATGTGAAACAAAATAGTGTAAATGAAACACATAAAAACAAGGGGTACTTTTCACACAAATGAAAATAAGAAAGAATATTTATTGAATTATGCTGTATGAGTATGATTTTAAAGAAATAAGAATTAAAAGAAATAAGAAAAAGAAATAAATAAATGGAAAAAGGGTGTAAGATTAAGAAAAATTTATAGTACCATTAAAATAAATGATGCACGCCACATTATTAGAATAATAATATACTTTGCATTACTTACAAGCTGGTATATATATTTGAAAATATTATAAATGCTAACAATTCTTACTACTCTATTAAGTAAGTATAAATGTAATCCACTTTTACATCAAGAACAAAAAATTACAGTAGGGGATCAGTAGGAGAAAAAAACATAGATATCATCTTCTAAATTCAGAGAAACTATTTCATTTCTCCAAGCAATTATTGAACAAGTCCTAAAACCCATAGAAAATGAATCACCTCTTCTCAAATATAATTCCCAACTTTGACAAATAGTGTTTCCAGCAAAAAAAGAAAAAAAAAAAAACAGTAAGAAGTGTTATACAAGCCTTCAGCTGGGAAACTGAGAGACAAAGACTATATATTTAAAAAACTTGACTCTAGAATTCTGATTTATGCTAAACTGATCCAAAATGTGCTTTCTATCTTGACACCTGAGTCTACTGTCACTGCCAGTGTTCACTGGGGTGAACCTGTTTTGGCTGAAAAGTAATTCAGGGCCCGTCCGGTCTTCTCCATCCCACTGACAAGCTGTCAAGAACATTTTATAGGAGCAAAGATTATTTTTTATAGACATAAGGTGTTACCTGACTTTTCTAAAATGTATAGGCACTTTGCTTTTCAAACCTGGAATTAGAAAGTAAGAATGGCTAAGATGTAAGCAAAGATTTCAATGATCACAAGGGAAAATATTCACATGGGCAAATTGCCAGTCTTTCTCTTTCTAGGTAAATTGTCAAGCACATGTACAATCACCAGGTCTCCCGCATTTCAGGTGGATTCTTTACCAGCTGAGCCAAAAGGGAAGCCCAAGAATACTGGAGTGGGTAGACTAACCCTTCTCCAGTGGATCTTCCCGACCCAGAAATCAAACTGGGGTCTCCTGCATTGCAGACAGATTCTTTACCAACTGAGCTATCAGGGAAGCCTTGTATAATCACTGCTGCTGCTGCTAAGTCGCTTCAGTCGTGTCCGACTCTGTGCGACCCTATAGACGGCAGCCCACCAGGCTCCCCCGTCCCTGGGATTCTCCAGGCAAGAACACTGGAGTGGGTTGCCATTTCCTTCTCCAATGCAGGAAAGTGAAAAGTGAAAGTGAAGTCGCTCAGTCGTGTCTGACTCTTAGCGACCCCATGGACTGCAGCCTACCAGGCTCCTCCGTCCATGGGATTTTCCAGGCAAGAGTACTGGAGTGGGGTGCCGTTGCCTTCTCTGTGTAAAATCACTAAGTACTATTAAATGTCTCCATAGAGAAAGTTACAGAGGACACAGCCTTTTAAAATGATAAGAAACTAACATAGCACTCAATGAGGAAGAATGTGTTGTTTCTTCTCTGTCCGCCCATATAACACAGCACTGTTGGAAAAGATACTAAAACCTGAAGGGGTAGAAATGAAAGATACATGTCTTACTATCTGGTTGAGCTTTAAACTAATTCTGACAGAAAAGAGGCAGAAGGGAAAAGGAATAAAGTGATGTAGGGGAGGAAAAAGTATCTTTTTCTTCTACCTTTCTAAATTCTTGGCTGAGAACCTTGTAACAAAAGACAGATTAATAAGTGAAATGCATGCAAATTTATCTAATTTAAGTTTTATATGACACGAGAGCCTTTATAAGGAAATGATGATCCCCTCAAAAAAATAGTTAAGCCTAATCAAAAAATGGTTAAGCATAATATCTTTATGCTAGATTTGATGAAAAGCAGAAAGATATGATGGGGATTTCCCTGGCAGTCTAATAAGGATTCTGCATTTTCACTGCCTAGGGCCCAGGTTCAATGATATGCCATGTGGGAAACTAAGATTCTACATAGCAGTGTGGCCAAAAAATTAATTTAATAAAAAAAAGATACGCTGGGACAAAGAATATCAGCTAAGTATAGTAAACTGGGGAAAACAACACATCTCTGTTCCTGCCCCACGTCTTAAAAGATAAGGATGCCCTTTGCCTCCGTGTACAGGGAAGACAGTGATCACCAAAGAGGAAGGTCAGGAGGTCCTTCCCAAGCACACCACTTCCCAAACAACTTCCGCCTAAAATACTCAATAGGCCATGTAACCATATGTTTGGGTAGCATATACTCAATCCCATCAGTACAATATGAGAGTCCCTTAAAGTTTATCAGACAGTTGTGTGGCAGGGTGGATAGAGGAGGCTTTCTGCACTAGCTACTTAAACTATGATATGAAATACAAGTGGAATTTGACAAAATCGAGAAGGGAAGGAAGTAACAACAAAGGCAGAGGGAATGTAAAACATGGCCTAGTCAGCAACCACAAGCAGCCTGTATAGCCAGAGTCCAAGACTGGCTCAACATATTATGGAAAGGAGGCAGGAATAGTACGGGGAGGAAATTCAAGCAAATAGTTGCCAGACCCAGGGTCTCTAATTACATTCTAAAGCATTTAAACTCTATCCTCAAAATAATGGAGAGATGATGGAAAATGTGAAGTTAGCAAGTAACAAGATCAACTAAGTATATAATGACATTATTAAATAATTCCTGTGACAGCCGAGTGGATGGTAGCTTAAAGGGAAAACAAAAAGTGAGGAGGGGAGGTCAGGACAAGACATAAGAAATGAGTATTAAAAACAGCTCAGTATTAGCGAGTAGTGAGGGAAACAAAATGAAGACCAGGTAGGGGCTTTCCTGGTCCGGCAGTTAGGGACTCGGCACTCCCACCGCAGGGGGCGCAGGCTCGATCCCTGGTCAGGGAACTAAGATCCTGCATGCCAAGCCAAGCCATGCCATAGGAGAGTCTGAAAATAGAGAGAGAGAAAGCAGAAGAAACCAGCTCAACAAAATTCTGAAGGATGACCAACAGGATTTCAAGTCTTACTTGATTTAAATAGTGAATGCAGTTGAGTAATTTCTCAGCTAGACAATGATAGTACAAGAGGAAGAACAAGTTAGAGGAATATTGATGAGTTTGTTGCTACTGGTTGAAGTAGAGATATTTTTGAGATTGATGTATAGAAACTCGGAGGCAACTGAATATACACAGATTTGAAGCTCTCAGAAGTTTCAGTAGAATTGAAAGATCTGGTTGCCACAAAGGACAAAGGTAAACTAATGCATGATTCCCACAGGAGAGGTTTAGAGGAGGGAAGAAAACACACGGTAGCTAGAACTCTGTAAATAACACTAAAAGAGGAGACAACAATCTAAGTGGTGGCAAGAGAGAAGGGAATCCAAGAACAATGGTATCAAAAAAGACAGGGAATGCAAGGCTTTCCAAAGAGAGTTACCAAATAAGATGAGAGAAATTTATCACTCTTACATGCGAGGAGAGAGAGAGAACAGTGTGGAACCGAGGCACAAATGGAGAACAAGGAGCTCAGTGCTCCTTTTTGTTAGCTTTTCAGACATGCCGCACTGCACGTGGGATCTCAGTTCACGGATCAAGGATGGAACCAAGGTCTCTGCATTGGGACACAGAGTCTTAATCACTAGATTGCCACAAAAGCCCTTTCTTCCTGTTTTTTAATCAGAGAGACAAAGACATGGTTTCAAGCAAAAGGAGAAGGCAAGGAGAAAAGGGGACATCAGAGAGAGATTTCAGGGGAGAACATCTAACTTACTGACAGGACAAGGTTTCAAAAGACTCCAAATTCATTCAGTTTTTTCTTGCTCACCCCCTATATTCCAAATATGAGATGGCGGATGAGTGAAGAGATAAGCAGAACACAGGAGAAACTTAATCCATGGCTAGAAGGCGGGTTACTTCTTCCATGGAGACTGAAGGGAAAATGTAAAAGGTTTTAAGTAAATGGAAATAACTGTAATAACTAGGGGAAAAAAAAAACTGGAGACAAGTTCTATTTTTTTATTTTTAATAAAAGAAACAGAGACACAGTCCTCTGTTCAGAGAGAGGCAGGGGGTTTTAAGGTAGGGTAGTTTAAAAGTTGCAGGTTTAAAAAGAACAATAGCTAGAGAGTAAGGACCAGTCCTATACTGGAGGTCATCAGTTTTTAGCAGTGCTAATCAGCTTAACTGGGAATTTTTCTACCAGTACTAAGCTAAAGAGGGCAAGATGGGAGAAAAAAAGGCATTTAGATGACTATGCAGCAGATACCAGCAGATGGGGGAATAAAGCACTAGGAAAAGCAAATTGAAGGACCTGAAAGTTTTAAGATCTCTACTAATTCTAAGTAACAAAGACCACTCACCAAAAATAGTCATTAAAATGTTACAGTATTATATTCATAGACAATGCTTATTTTCTTAAACACTTTTCTTATGGAACCAAAAATACTATTACAAAATTTCTGGGAAAATGTGAAAATACTACATTACCAAATTTCAAATTTCTCATCATTTGGGACAGTTTTAGACTAATAATCTCATAATATAATATGTTGGAAGACTAAATGAAGAAAGTAGCCTGAACACATATCTCACTTCAAGTCACTTGAAACAACATATAATTTCTAAAAGAAAAATTCTTAAAATTACTGAAATAAAACAGATTGCTCTCAGAAAGCTTAAGTTTGCTTGAAAATCTTTCTCTTAGAAATAAATACCTATTACAATATCTGAGCAGTTCAAAAAAAGTTGAATCAATGTATATCTGGTTATATAGATACAACAGAACTTGACTAATAGGTATAGTGTTTCCATGAATGCATGGGATTTTTCAAATTGTGATGTCAGGAACACACTTACTCTACTTATTAGAAATGTAATCGTGGCTTCAAGCATTAAGTGGTAACAAAGGCTTCAAGGTTACAAGGATAGGACTAGAGCATGATCCAATAAGGAGAGTGAGAATGCATATTCATAGAGGAAAATGGTGAGAAGTTCCAGAGACTTGGTATATAGTCAACCATAGAATGTAACAGAACCACTTTCTAACTCTCTGCTACCCCTGTCTCCCAATTTTCCAGTGCTTTTTGAAACCCTTTGTTTTTCAAGCTTCTACAACTATAAAAAGTTATAATCTCATGACTTCAATTACCACCTTTACATATGTAATTTGAGCTCCAGTTCTGTCTTAACTATTTGCCAGATTACACCCTTTTGATTTTCCACTATTCTTTTCCAAACATCTATAAAACTGAACTCAAAATCTTTCCTCCCAATAGCACTAATCTTCTCATGTTCCTTCTACTTGTTGACCAACCACATCCTCAGTCATCCATGTCCCTGCCATCAGTTCATCATCATATCCCTTCTTCAATCAATCCTTTGTATCTCAGTGTTTTTCCAACACACACTTGATAGCTAAATGCAGAGATCTTATTTTCTGCCAAAATTCTTACCTAAGTATTTAACATTCTCTCTCAGTCGTCAGAAAAACAGTGCTTACGTTTCTTTGAAATTTAACTGTCCAGCCTTCTAGCTTCTGCTTTTCTAAGCCATTTTACTTCCACCAACCTCCCACATTTCCATGTGTGTAGACTGTCCTTTTTCACATTCTGCTTTTACTCTATAACTTCTCCCTGAAATTAAGCCTCTACCTTCATTGTGAATAAATTTCACAAATACTTTAATATCACCTTTCACAAACTCCCAAACTAAAAATCTGCTTTGTGCTTCTTTTTCTGTAGACTTTCATGATTAGATGGATATACTCTTATTCTCACTTGTCACTCAGTCATTATACTGCCTTGCATATAGCAGGCACACATATATTTATTGAAATGAAATGTAATTGTAATGTTTTTTGAAATATACAATTATCTTTACTTAATGCATATAGAGTAAGTGATTTATTACTAAATTCCCTCTTCTCTCCAAAATTCACATGAGAAAAACATAATCTGCTGAATCCATTTTTCTATAAATAGCACCCACTTTTCAACAAGTAGAATTTTAAAATATGACTTAACAGTTTAAATAAATTTTTTTTAAATCTCTAACATGCATATACTTTATATTATAATTCTAAATCTTTCAACTGGATATTAAATTTCATCAGAAAAAAATTGTCTTGCAATCCTTCTCTAACTCTACAATAACTCATTACAAAATCAAACACCAGTATATGCTTCCAATTGTTTTATGATGTCTGCAGATCCAGTGTAATTTGGAGAGATTGCTAAAAATTGAGGCAAATATTTTAATGAATAGTTGAAATAATCTTTTATATCCTCTACTTCACTGTATTGTACACAAACAGCCCAAATTCTGAAGGCAAATAATATAATCAAGTTTTCGCTAAATCTGAGAAAAAATACTAGTCATGCAATTAATATTGTTCCTTTTGAGATGATATTTGCCTGTCAGATGGCTTTCAAAAGAGTATTGCATAGTTCAGAAAACTTTATTTAAAAAAAAATAGAGATGGTAATTCATTTCATTTTGCATGCATTTGAGGAACATCAAATTCAGAACAGCACAAATTACACCCTGCTCCATCTATTGTAAAGTGTAGCAATTGAGTACAAAGTGTCAAGTTTGTATAGTTATCTGTTTAATTGTTTTAAATGCTACAGAGAGAATTTGCCTTTTTACTGGTTGGAATAATATAGCCAAACTGATAGCTAAGAAATGTTGTAACAGGTCCTACAGAGACTAATTGTCTTCCTTCCTACACTCACATAGTAAATCCTCAGTTAAAAAAGAATGTGTGAAATTCCTGCTATTCGTAATAGAGTATTGAAACAGACATCTTTTTCCTATATCCATCTTGCATTATCCCACCAGTAATTATAGAGACGAGAGCAGAAAAGGAAGATATTGGTGTGTATATGTCAATCTCAAGCTCCCACTTTATCCCCCCTCCCCACCCCCACATCCCCCTCGGTGACCAGAAGTTTGTCTTCTACAAAAGAACCTACTGAAGAGCCAGGAACTCTGCTCAATACTCTGTATGATCTAAACGGGAAAAGAATCGTTAAAGAAGTGGATCCATGTGTATGTATAGCTGATTCACCTTGCTGTATAGCAAAAACTCCAACATTGTAAATCAACTCTACTCCAATAAAAATTAACCTTTAAAAATATTTTTCAGTTATTGGAGATACACAGAAAACAAATGCAAACAGAAGAGGGCTGGAACAGTATGAGACTGAGAGGAAGAAGAGGAACAGGAGAGTGAGAAGCCCATGCCCTCTGGGGTCCTTGTCCTAAGGCAATTCTCAGCCTACGCTAATATTTTTAAGAAATAATTTTATTTTTAACCCAAGGAAATCAGAAACAATTCTGCCCTGTGGGCCTGGGAAAATTTAAAAATATCACAAGGTCTAATAAACTGACTGTTTCAATTGTAATTCAATTTTAAGTAATAAGACCATATATTTCAAAACTGTTCCACTTGCTATAAATATCCCACCAATGCCAAACTTCTCCCAGTTTTGTTATATAATAAACCACCCACAGTGTTCTCATAGTTGGATAAAAAATAACACAAGTAAGCCTAAGATTTAAATAGCCTACACATACTATTTTATTAAATATGCATTTCTTATAACATGGATAACTGTATTATGAAATACTATGTGTGTATGTGTGTGTGAAAGGAACATATGGTATCTACATTAAACATAAAATTGCTTGTGAGATGCATGTCATGATAGGAACCTTAGTTCCTGAAATTATCCTCTATTTAAACCATTTTCAATAACACTGCTGCTCTGTTTTTAGAAAGCTGTTTAGACTTGTGAAACATCTTACTATTTCATTTTTGTCTAGAGTCAATCCTGAAAGAAATGCAGAGAAGGATGTGATCATGCTAATCAGAGTGGAAAACTAAAGTACTTGAGAGTAGAAGCAGAAAGGTTTTACCAGTAAAAACGGACTCTTATGCTGTTGTGTTCTGCTGCCTTCATTTCTGTTTGCTTTTCGCTGTCGTGTGTGTGTGGGTTTAATCTGCTTTACAAATATATATACTCATATATACTCATAATTCTCAAAGACCGAAGATTCTTCATGAGATCTACCTTTCCCACCATCTTGGATTGATTTTTGTTCTATCCCAGCATTTTCATTGTTTCTTTATTTAGTTAATATTTTTGCCTCAGCTGCAGCAATGTGCTGCCAGCTTCCAAGACAACAAATAAGCAATACACTTCAGGGTTGATGTTAGTGTAGTTCCCTGGATTAGCCAGAGGGAAGAGGGTTCTCATACAAGGGATTTGCTCCCTGGAGAGCTTTGTTTTTTATGCTTCCACATCACCCTTAGTTACAACCTGCGGCATTGTCCCTCCAGCCTGGTGTCAAGGGAGTTGTCCCAAATGGCCACACAATCTGCTGCTGGTGTTTCTATGAACCAAATGAGCTGAATTTCTAGTTGCACATTACAAAACCTCCGTTCACTTTCTTGAGGATCTTCTCTTTCATTGTTTATCTATATTTTTTCTTAAGGATTGCAGATAGTTCACAAATTTTATTTTAGCCTAATTCAAGCATGTAAAGATTATTTAATGTCATAATCAAATTATCCTCACTCCCTTTCTTCTCTGAATTATTTACTGCACATCCACAATATTTCCAATAGTGCAAAATCCTTAAATATTTATTATGTTCGGATTCTGACTTAAACAGCCCATCTACTTCCCTTCATAGATCAGTATTTGAAGTGAGGCCAGTTTAAGAGTTTCACAAACATGTCAGTTTTGTCATGTTATTTAATCATATTTTCCACTAGCCTCAAATGACCTCTCTTAAGTCTCTTCAGTGCCTGTAAATCATTTTTCAAGTTGATACTTCAGTTCCTTCTTCTGGGCAAGTCCTCAAGCCCTCAGAAATCTTCTTTCTTTCCAAGTTACTAAAAATAGACATAGCCTGGCCTACAATACATCACACACACTGATAAACTGTCTTACGTTAGTATTATTTTTCCCCAACAATGCTTGATTTCCCTGAGTGGATGGGCCACAGCTTCTAGTTCTGTATTCAGAGAATATCTAGCACATTTCTGAACAGACAGTAAATGCTCAGTAGACAACAGACAACATCTATCACACACCCATGTGCCAACAGCTGTTCTAAACACATTATGTGAACAAACTCTTTAATTCTCACAAAAATTCTATGAGGCAGATACTATTACAAATCACACTTCACGGATAAGGAAACTGAAGCATAGCAGGTTATATTACTTGTCCATGGTCACAGAATTAGTAAGGGACAGAGTTGAGTAATTTACCCTTAGAAGCCAATAGTCTACTATCTTAATAAATGCTAATTGATGTCATTTGAAACATGGCTTGTTCTCATCTCTTATCTCACCAGATAGCAGTCTCTAATTCTCCTCTCATCCTAACTTACAAACATCTTATGTTTTCACTTTTACAGACTTTCATAGGCCTAGGTTCTAAGTGTATTTCATTGATATAAATAGAGGAAATAACAATTACCAAAGTTTTATTTTTATACAGTAAGAAAAGAATTATAGTTAGAAAGTAACAATTTGAAAACTATAACAGAAAATCCAGACATCTTCCTAAAAAGAAATGCGTGACTATTTATGTAACAATTTTTCCTCAAATTAAGTTTGATCCAGATTATCAAATAAACAAGCATTAGTTGTTGTATTTACAAAACCATGAATTTTGCTGCTTTCATTAACATCATATCATGGCTCCTCAGCGTTAGGTACATAGACAGACTCTCGTATTATACACAACACGCACAAAGATTTGACATGGAGCAGTAGGTCAGATGTAGAGTCAGCCCTGATGTGTTTTTAAATATAAAATATTCTAGAAGCAACATTACATCCTTCAACTATGAATGGAAAATAAGACTCTCCCAGCTGGCCTTCACTGTGTTCATACTGCAAGTTCAGATTGCAAACAAATGCAAGAACACAAAAGTCTGTGCCCAGACCAACTTGTATGATTCCTCATTTAAAGACAGCTCATAGTGTAATTTGTCTGATAGCTATTCCAGGACAAAGCTAATTTATCAATCAAAAAGGTTTTCATGCAAATTTATTTATTAATGCACAAATTAGAAAAACAAGAACTTTCTTTCTGAAGACCATCAGAAGGAACATTTTAAAAAGTAGCCCATTGGTAACATTTTTATTCCTGAATATTTAAGCACAGGATTCTAGAAAAATTCTTTTTCAAATGTGAAATAGTACATATCTTCCCAGCTCAGAAAACACACTACAATTTAATTGCTTTCAACCTTTTTGTCCTCACAGACATGTGGTTCTCTTTGACCCTCTCTGCCTGAGCAGTATGTTCATTGCCTTGGCCCTCCTCTGTGATGGTCTGAGAGCACCAAATATTCCAAGTAGAAAATTGCTTCTTGAGTAGAGATTACAACCAGTTGCCCTTCCTGATCTGAGCTCAATAGAAACACAAAGTTGAACAACTTTTTATAATCAAATAGGTTTTCTTCCATTAACGTAGTGAAATTAACGATGTGAACTGCATTTAAGAATGAATTTATGCTTATTGAACAGTGAAAGAATTACAACTGTTGGCACTATCAAACAACTCCTTATAAAGACTGTCAATCATTGGTGAAAATTTTATATACATGTCAAAGAATACAGGAAAAGAAATCATTTTCAGTCCCTTGGTCACAATTTTGAACATTATTCAAATAATTAATTTTCCAAATTATGTCATAATTGCTATTGTTTAATCAACGACATTGTAAGATTATGACCTTTGATGTAGTATATGTGGAAAGATGGGTCAAAATCTAGGCAATTAAATAGAAAAAATATCAAAGAGGAAAAAGTTTGCACTTTATATAATGAAATCCAATTGAAGCTTCTTTGTCATGCATTTATTAAGTTTTAAAAACATCATATGGAGTTCCCTGGGGATGCAGTGGTTAGGATTTGGCACTGAGACTGCCGTGGTCCCAGTGTGATCCCCTGTAGCAAGGAACCAAGATCCTGTAAGCTGTGCAGTGAGGCCAAAATACATTTGAAAATGAATGAAAGCCAAGAAAAGAAAAAAAAAAAAAACTGTAAAGCATGATTTATGTATGAATACTTAGAAGTCCAATTTAAATACAAACAAAAAATATTTCTAGTTAAAATCAATCTTTATTATCAGATAATTCACAATTATTAACAAAAAATTTTAAAAATCGAAGTCTTAGGCATATTTTCCCTTATCATACAGTGAACAAGATGGTTATGGTTACTTGACTTTAAATTATTTCTATACATATAAACACTTTAAAATACAATGGTTAATCTCTTCAAAGTCTCATCTGTGCTGACGCTTGTATCTTCCACGGCTTTCCTGGTGGCTCAGTTGGTCAAGAATCTGCCTGCAATTTGGGAGACCTGGGTTCAATCCCTGGGTCGGGATGATCCCCTGCAGAAGGGACTGCCTACCTATTCCAGTATTCTTGCCTGGAGAATTCCATGGACAGAGGAGCCTGGTGGGCTACACTTTGGGGTTGCAAAGAGTAAGACACAACTGAGCAATGAATACTCACTTTCACTTTGTATCTTCCACATTTGAAATACTTATTCTGCAATCAGAAGGGAAGATGAGAAACTGATCTCATTCAGTCATTTTAGAAATAGGAAGGAAGGAAGCATTTCATAAGCCCTCACACAAAGAGGTAACTTTGGCTCCAGAGGTCTACAGTAAGACGGCACGTCCATGGAACTCATCATCTTCATGAAACAGGAAGGAATCACAAAGCAGCCAGCAGCATGAATTAAAAATCAACATTCCTTTTAGAATGTTGCAGAAGCTGTTGCAGGCTTCTAATTTTTTTTATTAATAGTTACTCTCTTAGTGTTCCTCAAGCTCCATTTAGACACCTCAATGTGGATTTCAACAAGCAGCTTTGAAACAGACCACCCTGTACTGTAATACAAAAATCTAAAGATTTCTGAAGCCAGATCTGTGAATCATATGTGACTCAGCAGCCTCCCACAGGCCTGACATCCCTTATATTTTCCCAGAAAATGTTCTTTCTGTAAAAGAGAGGCTGAATGGACTCCCTTATTACTATTCAGAAAACACAAAGGAATTTGAGCTCCGGCGCTCCATTAGAATTCACAGTACCACTTTTAGGTCACTGTAGTATAGAGGGAAAAAAGGAAAAAAGAAAAAGCCCATTGCAACATCTCTTGCTATCTAGAGAACTGTCTTTTCAACTCTTCATATTATATTGCCCTCAATTTCCAGATCATGCTCTCTTATCTCTTGATCACATCAGGGGAAGAGTAACCTCATAGGCATTTATACCACCTTTGAACATCTTGCAACTAAATCTTTAACTCAAGTTATTTTTCCATTTAATGCAGATAATAAACATTATTTCAGTTCTAAAAACTCCAGAAGAACACACCTCAGGCTTGCAGTCCAGTTTCCTAACTTAATGGATGATTTTCATATCATTTCCGATAAAAAATGATCATGTCAATTCACCCAAATACTTCCCAGAGTAGCTGTTCATTATTGTAAGTCCCCTACACACTACGGACAAGTTCTCTTCCGAGAGACTGTTCATAAGTCCAATTTGTTCCTGTGTCTAACAAACTTAGCCTAAGGAACCCAACTAACACAATTGGTGATATAGTACTGTACTGTAAAAGATTTATAGTACTTTTGACACAAATAATACATAAAACCAACAAAAAATTAAACATCTTTATCTTACAGTATAGTACCTTGAAAACTACAGTAGTTCAGTGCAGCTGGCATACAGAGGTGGCTGTGAGTGAACAGACAAGAAGAATTACTGAATGGAGGAGAGAGAGGAGATGGGAGATGGTAGAGCTTAAGAATCATGAGCAACAGGAGACAACAGGCAAGGTGCAACTTCACTTATGGCTGATGTTGATGGCACAGGTTCCCTGCGATTCAATTCTATCTACCGTCTTGAAAAAATGTGATCCAGTGATGCATGAGTAGTAGCTCTTTTTTTCTCATCATACATAATAACAGTAGCACTGGACTGCATTCTGAATAACCGCTGCAACCTTCATACCATTCTAAATTCAGGGCCTGTGACTCAAAAACTAACAGTGCCTCCTCAACTAAAGAAAATCCCTTTACCATTTCCTGTGTTGTGAATCTCTTCAGTTACTTCTTCCTCTTGCCTCTCTTCATCCTGTCTCTGGGCCTCCAATTCCATCAGGTTAGTAAGCTCCTTGTGGTGCAGAACAAGGATTTCCACGAAGTCATCCACTTGCAGATCTAGCTCCAGCTTCTCACTGAGTTTCATTGTTGCTGAAGACTTCTCTGAACTACTCATCTAACTTCTCAAATTCACAAAAATCATGAATAAAGTGCAGGCAAAGGTTCCAAACCCCATTCTTAGTGACAGCCAAAACCACATGCCAAGTAAAGTCAATATTTTATGGCTCTGTAGATGTAATAATCCTTCCAAAATTGTCACAAGGTTGTTCATGATTCATCACTTGCCTTTACCACCTAACAAAAAAACTGTAATGTAAACAGTATTTCTTGAAAGTCACTATAACTCCTTGGTCCACTGGTTGAATAAGCACAGTAGTGTTCAGTGGTAGATGCACTACTGTGATGTTGGGATGACAGTTGTGCATGAATGGGGGGTGGCCCAGGGCACTGTTGAGTAGCAAAAGAATGTCGAATGGGACATCCTTCTCCAAGCAGGATTTCTCTACATCTGGGATAAAGCAATGGGAAAACCACTCCTGGAAAATGGCCTGTGTAACCCATGTTTGGGGGCTTACTCTTCCACAAAAGAGGAAGAGAGCCCTTGGCTATGTTTTTAAGGGCTCTTGGGTTCTCTGAATGATAAACTGAGACAGACTTCAGCTTCCTATCACCAGAAGCACTGCCACCAAACAACAGAGTTAGCCTAGCCATTGCTGCTTTACAAGCTAGCAAATTTTTCTTCCTTACTGATGTAATTTTGGCCTAGCATCCTCTTCCAGTACAGTCCTATCTCATCCACATTAAAAACTTCATCAGAATAAACTGAAAATGGACTAAAGATCTAAACGTAAGACAAGAAACTATAAAACTCTTAGAGGAAAACAGGCAGAACACTCTCTGACAAAAATCACAGCAAGATCCTCTATGAACCACCTCCCAGAATAACGGAAATGAAAACAAAAATAAACAAATAGGACCTTACTAAACTTAAAAGCTTTTGCATAATAAAGGAAACTATAAGCAAAATGAAAAGACAGCCTTCAGAATGTGAGAAAATAATAGCAAATGAAACAACTGACAAAAAATTAATCTCCAAAATATACAAGCAGCTCATGCAGCTCAATACCAGGAAAACGAACAATCCAGTCAAAAAGTAGATGAAAGAACTAAACATTTCTCCAAAGAAGACACAGAGATAGTTAATAAACACATCAAAAGTAGCTCAACATCACTCATTATTACAGAAATGCAAATCAAAATCACACTGATCAGAATGGCTGTCATCAAAAAGTCTATAAACAATAAATGCTGGAGAGGGTGTGGAGAAAAGGCAACCCTCTTACACTGTTGGTGGGAATGCAAACTGGAGAACAGTGTGGAGGTTCCTTTAAAAACTGCAAATAGAACTGCCAAACGACCCAGCAATCCCACTGCTGGGCATACACACCGAGGAAAGCAGATCTGAAAGAGACACGTGCACCCCAGTGTTCACTGCAGCACTGTTTACAATAGCCAGGACATGGAAGCAACCTATGTGTCCACTGCCATGTGTCTACTGGCAGACGAATGCATAAGGAAGTTATAGTACATATACACAATGGAATATTACTCAGCTATAGAAAGGAATACATTGAGTCAGTTGTAATGAGGTGGATGAACCTCAAGCCATTTATACAGAGTGAAGTCAAAAAGAGAAACACCAATACTGTATATTAATGCATATATATGGAATTTAGAAAGATGATAACAATGATCCTATATGCAAGACTGCAAAAGATACATAGATGTAAAGAACAGACTTCTGGACTCTGGGAAAAGGAGAGGGTGGGATGATTTGAGAATAGCATTGAAACATATATATTACTATATGTAAAACAGAAGACCAGGACAAGTTTGATGCAAGAAGCAGGGCACTCAAAGCCAGTGCTCTGGGACAACCCAGAGAGATAGGGTGGGTAGGAAGGGGGAGGGGATTTCAGGATGCGGGGGACACATGTACAACCATGGCTGATTCATGTGGATGTATGGCAAAAACCATCCTCCAATTTTAATTATCCTCCAATTAAAATAAATTAACTAGTTTTTTTAAAAAAAATCTTGTTTGGGTAAATACTGTACATGCCTCATCAATAATTTCTCAAATCGGTTCAGGAAATTCCCAGACAATTACCATATCTGCACTAGCTGCCTCATCGCTTACTTTTATGTTATGAAAGTTGGCTCTAGCCATGAATTGCGGGAGCCAGTCATTAGTTCAATTCAGTTCAGTCACTCAGTCATGTCCAACTCTTTGTGACCCCAGGGACCGCGGCAAGCCAGGCCTCCCTGTCCATCACCAACTCCCGGAGCTTACTCAAACTCATGTCCATCGAGTCGGTGGTGTCATCCAACCATCTCATCCTCTGTCAATCCCCTTCTCTTTCTGTCTTGTGTATTTCCCAGCATCAGGGTCTTTTCAAATGAGTCGGTTCTTTGCACCAGGTGGCCGAAGTATTGGAGTTTCACCTTCAGCATCAGTCCTTCTAATGAATATTCAGGACTGATTTCCTTTAGGATGGACTGGTTGGGTCTCCTTGCAGTCCAAGGGACTCTCAAGAGTCTTCTCTAACACCACAGTGCAAAAGCATCAATTCTTCAGCACTCAGGTTTCTTTATAGAACAACTCTCACGCCCATACATGACTACTGGAAAAACCATATCTTTGACTAGACAGACCTTTGTTGGCAAAGTAATGTCTCTGCTTTTTAATATGCTGTCTAGGTTGGTCATAGCTTTTCTTCCAAGGAGCAATTGTCTTTTAATCTCATCACTGCAGTCACCATCTGCAGTGATTCTGGAGCCCAAGAAAATTAAGTCTGTCACTGTTTCCATCGTTTCCCCATCTATTTGCCATGAAGGGATGGGACCAGATAGCATAATCTTAGTTTTCTTAACGTTGAGTTTTAAGCCAACTTTTTCACTCTCCTCTTTCACTTTCATCAAGAGGCTCTTTAGTTCTTCACTTTCTGCCATAAGGTTGGTATCATCTGCATATCTGAGGCCACGGATATTTCTCCCAGCAATCTTGATTCCAGCTTGTGCTTCATCCAACCTGGCATTTCCCATGATGTACTCTGCATATAAATTAAATAAGCAGGGTGACAAAATACAACCTTGACGTACTCCTTTCCCGATTTGGAACCAGTCTGTTGATCCATATCCAGTTCTAACTGTGCTTCTTGACCTGCATACAGATTTCTAAGGAGCCAGTCATGGGAGGAATTAAAAGGTGTACCCTCTGCTTCTTCACTGTGTTTCTTCAAGTCTTCATAAACGCTTTTAGCTTTCTCTTGAATCAGCATTAAGCTGTGTGGGACTCGACACTGATGCTAATCCTACATCCACACACTGAGAATTTTCTCCATCTCCTCCATCACTTTTCCATGCTTCTTCATAATTAAGTTGACATCATTGGCACAGCAGACTTCACATGTTCCATGATTTTTTCCCTTAAAATCATGCTGATGGTTGAACAATTCATGTTAGAAGAATGAATAATGTCTACCATCTTTTCACCTCATTCCACTCTCTCAATCATGTTCACTTTTGTTCCAATGTTATCACTCGGCACTTTTTAGCAGTATGAGCTACATCATCACTACTTTTATGCTTGCTTCCGGACATCCTACACTTGAAACAATGACACTGTGGTACTGTACTCTATACAGAACTGTGCAGTAAGGTGCACAGAGGTGCAGCCCCTGGGAGAGGACGCACGCACAGGAGAATGGACACCAGACACGTGAACTAACATGACGAGACATGGAAACGCACACTCGCATCTTTGAAAGTTCGCAGCTTGAAGGGGGCTTACTGCATCTTACTGACAGTCTTTTTGTTTTAAAGGCAGAACTATTAGAAAGTTCTTCTGCTGAAAAAAAATCATGGTATATTTATCTTATAAAATATTAGGCAACCATCCAAAAAAAAATCATGGTATATTTATCTTATAAAATATTAGGCAACCATCCAAAATACCTTTTATACACATTTCTATATGGTTTGATTTTTATTTATCATCACTTTGAAATTTACAAATAAAATTATAAAATTTTCAGAAAAACAATTGTCTTCAGACATGCAATTTCCTAATTCCTAGCAAAAGAACAATGAATGCAGTTAATATAGTTGTGGCCATCTGACTGCCCTACTTGTGTTTGTCTTTATACTAAGATTTAAACAAAATAAAAAAGCAAAACAAAACACATGTACGTAAAGGGAAAAATGAGAATTTCTATCTTCTCCTTCCTATTAGAAAAAAAAACAATCAGCAACTAAAGGCAAACAGGTAATAATGATTAATGAACATCCCATGTAAGTTTAATAGAAATATTTTTCTGGTCAAATGGTAAGTTCTAGAACCTGGGTTTGGGTTTAGGTGTAGACTGGGCCTGGCTTCAGTCAGGTTCTTTGGATTATGGATGTCAAAGAAGAGTCAGCAGCCAGTGTCCAAAATGAAAGTTGGAGCCAAGAACCAAAGAAGTTGCCCATAGAAATAAAGGTTCAAGTAAGCTGGGTAAAAAGAGAACAGGGGCTCTAGGAAGAGAATAGCAATACAATACAATAGACTACAATACAGCAAAAGACAAAAATAGAGCGCAACTGGGGATCAAAGGAGTAGTCCAATAATTTCACAATGTGGTTAAGGACTTATCTAAGGAATTCCTGTGCTCCAGGCCATCTGTGGATTCAAAAGGAGCTGCTAAAAGCCCTGACTGGGCCACGGTCATGAAGGTTTGTTTAAAGACCTCTACTATCTTTATAAGAGCTTCCCTGGTAACTCAGCTAGTAAAGAATCTGTCTGCAACGAAGAGCCTGCTTTGATTCCTGTGTCAGGGAGATCTCCTGGGGAAGTGATAGGCTCATCCACTCCAGTACTGGCATTCCCTGGTGGCTCAGACAGTAAAGAATCAGCCTGCAGTGTGGAAGACCTGGGTTCAATCCCTGGCTCAGGAAGAACCCCTGGAGGAGGGCATGTCAACCCATTCCAGTATTCTTGCTTGGAAAATCCCCATGGACAGAGGATCCTGGTGGGCTGCGGTCCATGGGGTCTCAAAGAGTCAGACATGAGTAAGCAACTAAGCACATCCATTTAAATTCTTACTCTGAGATCCCAAAGTGCATCATGCAGAATGTCACTACGGTGGGAAGTTCATTTGGTTTTACTATTTCTTTTAAACAACTGAAGTTTAAGAAGTAAATATACTCATCTTTATGTTAATGCCAGAGCTCAAATTAGAACCTTATTCTTGACTCTCTCAATCAATTCTTCCTGCTGGATTTTTCAAAAAGGGCAAGGGACTATCTTTGGATAAATTCAAGAATAGTATATATACCTTCCATCTAAAGGAAACACCTCTATCTATCAGGACTATGGTAAAGGTGTTCTCATTTCCATCCAAGCTGGTCTTATTCTCTATGTTCACTCTTCCGATTTGATAGGAGGAGAAGTGTGTGTGATGAATGGGCAGGCAGTAGAATTAATGGAAGAGACTCCATTACACCCATATCACAGTATTCATTATAAAAATCCAGGAGTGCACAGAACTGGGAAGCCCAGGGGAAATAACATGCTCCTGATTAACCAACTCTCCCTGAATTGATAATATAGTCACCTGGTAGTAGATATACTTAAATGAAGGAAAATGAAACAGAAGAAATTGAAAGAGATTCAATGGATTCAAAGGGAAAAAAAAAGAAATCATGAGAAGAAATGAGAAAGAGGGACACACAGAATTTGGGAAGAGTGAGGAGGATAGTATACAAAAAGAAAGGATATTAAAAATATCTGCATATTTCTAAAAATCAATCAAATTCTCCTAAGAAGATGAAAATTTACTTTCACACCTCTGAAAATTTTGGTTTATCACCAAAAACTTTAAACTAAGCATTATTTATATTATTTACATAATCACTGCAACTTTTGAGGTATACAATTAATAGTCCTATAAACTGATATAGCCTTTAATTTGGTTATAATGGGATATATGATTGTTTTGCTCTATTTCTCATGGAATTATGAAATCAAATCACTTTTAAGACTATGTTCATTTATATGAATTCTTGTTTACATTCAATTTATTGTTAGGAAAAAACAGTGTTCATTCATCTTTGCTATTCAAGTATATATCTTTTCAGTGTGGACAAAGATTTGAAAAACATTGATTTTTGCTGTGTAGATCAAAGACATACCAATAAATGAATGATAATTTGTTTACAGCAAGCATAAAATTGGCTCCCTGCAGAGAAGTGGAGCTCATATTTGTGCATCTTCACATCTTAGCTACACTCATATCTGAACATATCTGTGAAAGACATAAGTTTATTTATTGTACTAAATACTGAAGTGCCATAGCATATGCTACTTCTCCACATTTGGCCACCATCTTTCACCTCCTCTTTAGGAGTTCTAGGTGGTTAATAAGGCAGATTTAAAGGAGGGCTAAGGTCATATTGTTTGATTTGCATAACCATACATGCTGTTTTCTACTGAACACAGTGGATGACACAGGATCTGGGAAGTCAAGCTATATGGGGAGGTAGTCTTGATAGTGCTTTATAACCTGGCTGGGGGTTTTACTCCCGAACTTTTCAGCTAATGAATTAGAGATTCTTTAGCATTTGGACCTTCAGAATGGAAAATGAACTCAAATGCCAAGTAACTCCTAAGCTAACTCTTCTCCTAGATAGCTCAATGCTATAGCAGAGATATGAGAGACTTAGATCTCAAACTTGCCACTCTAGAATTTGACACCATCACTGAATAGCATGTTCTTATCTACTCTTTCTTCTGCCTACCAAAGTTCCTTTCCATGGCTTCTCATTTCTCCTCATTCCTTTAAAACCTAGGCCAAGGACACATTCCCAACCACACTAGCTAAACCACCTTTGTTCCACCTCCTGTCCATATCAGGCTCTTATTGTTTCTTAAGGATACTCACAATTAATAAAATGGAGAAGATTAGGTAAACATAATGTTGGCTGACACAGCGACCATAAAGTTTCTATTAACGTCATGTGGAAAAATTTACATTTCAAATGTCTGAATTTTCAAACAAAATGTCCATAAAATTATGTCAGGTCAGTTTTGAATGAGAAAAATAAAAGGATCATTGTTTTCCTAGAGCAAAAAGTGACAATCCAACTGGGATGATGCCATTGTATCAGAAACGGCAATGCAATCAAAGTAACAATTTCCAGACACTGTCCATCACCACCAGGTGGGATCCAGCACTGCACGCCACTGTCAATCTGCCCAGCTACGTAAACTTCAACTGCTTTGATAGTGGGAATGTTTCTCATCATTTGCATAAACTTCAACACAAGGAACTAAGGAGGGCTTCCCTGGTGGCTCAGACTGGAAAAAGTCTGCCTGAAACGTGGATACCTGGTTTCAAGCTCTGGGTCAGGAAGATCCCCTGGAGAAGGAAATGGAAACCCACTCCAGTATTCTTGCCTGGAAAAGTCCATGGATGGAGGGCTTGGCAGACTACAGTCCATGGGGTCGCAGAGTCGGACACAACTGAGTGACTTTCACATACATACATACTTTCCCTATGAAGTTGAAAGTACTGGCATACTAGAGTAATTTTTAGATTCTTTGGAGAACAGCACCTACACAAATTGTGTAGAAATACAATGAGGTTACTATCTAATATTGTCTGGCTTTGTCAATGGCTAAAATTACTTTTAAAAGTTCATTAAGTTCTATGAATCAGAAAAGTAATGATACCATAGCTGATGCCTTATTCAGACAAAAGCGGAATCTAAAATTAAAGTGGAAACCAAATATCTCTATTTCTGCATTTTTAGACTTTAAACAGATCAATGTATCATTTTTATTTTAAATTTCTAGAGACTATTAATTCCAACGAATGCATTATTTTACATATTTTACAATGCTTTAATCCAGTCTCATTTTCCTAGGTTGCTTTGGGATTGGCATTCTATTATTGAATAATAGTAATGACAACAAATTAAAGCCTTACAAATTTGTTACTCAGAATAACCAGAATTTATCACTTCACTCCCTGTCCAGAAATTTCCAGGTATATCCCATTTATTTACATTTTAATGTTTTATGAGCAGCTTCCATAACTGGCATCTCCTATATTTCCAATCCTTTTTCTATCAATATTTTCTCTTTTGCTGTATGTAATCAATAATGATTCTTACATAATTCTCATTCCAGAATAACATGAGTTCAACAAAACATCATTTTGTATAAAAATTCAGAAAGTTGAATTAATTTAGGTATAGCACATTACTAACAACATCACATAGTCTTTTTTTCCTAATGTACAAACTCTCTGCATTCTACTTTCTCTATTGGAAACATCTCTTCCTTGAAATTGTTCTCCTGGAAAATTTCTTGTAAGGCCAAATTCAAATACTAACTTCTCAGCAAATCTCTCCTGGATATCATACACTTTACTTATAATATTACAATGGCATTAAATTTCACAGTAATTATTTGTCAACAAGCTCGCCATTAAACTCTTAGCTTCATGGCAACAGTCAAAATGATGCCTGACAGATAGTATGAATTCATTAAATGTTTAATGAATTAATGTTAATTCTATTATATGATTATCTCTTTGCCATCACTTCCTCCTTTCCATTCTCACTGCCATTGTTTTTAAGGACTTCTCCATCTAGTGCACAGACTATTGCAATAGTTCCCTATTTGGTCAAACTGACTCTTATCTTCCTCTGTCTTCCAGTAATTCCAACTTCAAATTACCACACAGGGATTACTGTGCCCTTCATACACAGCCCCTCTGAAAAATCACTTGTTCTATATAAGATTTTAAAAAATAACTTTTATTATAATGAAATTCTAGGAGATGCTTTATGTGCAATTTCATTACAAGGCTACAGGCCTGGAATGTTGTACAACTGTTTGTCATTTTCATCCTTTTATTAAAATCCCCCTCAGTACTTTTTCGATGTTTAATAAACATTCTATTATTAGAAAAAGAAAATGAAATAAACTGGTCTCCAATTTTATATATTAAACAAATTAATAAGATAAGAAGCTTAAAAACTGTAGTTATTTGATTTGTATTATCATTAGAATATGTTTTTGTACATTACAAAAAAGCATGCTCAGTTACAGCATTAACTTACATTTAACTTCCATTCTCAGACAATATTCTCAAATATATATATAAGTATTAATGCAAAATAAACTATAAAGATTAAGATATTATGAGCCAAATCATGCCTCAAAAAATTTGTTCAGTTTTCTGGAAATTAGTGTGAGATTCCTCACTGCATTTAAGATGTGTACAAGTTAGTTCTCTAAGCAATAACTTATAGAATTGATACAAGAAAAAAGAAAAAAAAAAAAAGGAAAAAGAAATAAATTCAGTAAGGCAAAATCTCATTCAGTATAAAATTATGGCAATATATGATGCAAAGTAGATTTTTATTATCCAATCTTACCTAAACCATAAAAGAAAATAACCTTATCCAAATTTAGAATATAGTTTACAAATAATATTCCTGAGCACTATTTACAAAACCTGAAATATTGATGAAATTTGTGAAAAGGAGGACTTGTAAAGAACCTACAATGGATGATTAATTTTACTGTGTCCAGAGTCAAGAGATGGCTTATAGTTTCCTTTATATATTCTTCTATTTTACTATCTTAAGATATAGGTAGAAAAAAAATTTACTAATAAGAACAACACCAAACAGAGAACTGACCAGACCTGAGAATTGTTGGATTATTACTAGACTGCCTTAAACCACATGACTCTTGGCAAGAGGCTTCTAATCAAAGTCACTACAATCAACAACTCTTTACTCATTTCCTGAATATCATATTAACCACCTCCTCCTTTGTTATGGAAAACCACAGTTCACAAAAAACACTCCAAACATTTTAAACAAGATCAGTCTTCTAGTCAAGCGAGCCTTGACCATCATGATTCATTTTTAAGAACTTCATTTCTGGGCTGTCAATTCTCCCTCTTTAATTGTTACAGGATCTCATACATAACACATGATTTTATCAGAATACATCACATCGCCTTGTGACATAGCATGAGCTGTCAAGTAAAGCGTAATAATCTTTGGCCTCAACGCACCCACTGACATCAATAAAAAATGAAAATTACACCTACAAGCTGGCTAAAAAGGCTTTTTTATACTGTGGTACTCTTGTAACTCTCCAGATAATGTAACAAATACTACTCAGCTCCTGAGACACTTTCCATTCTACTACGAATCTTTTCCTGTTTTGTTCTCAAGAGTTAGATTTATAAATACTCACTATTATTCACTGAGTAAACCTACACATTATTCCACCTATATTCTAGAAATAGATTCAGTGTGACCTTACCATTAAAAAAAAAAAACAAAAAACATGCAATTGGTCTTTCATTTGCTTATATCTAAATACACCTAGAAAAAAAGCAGTTATACTTTTAAACAATACAGCATCAACTTTATTTGGGGCAGTATTTTCTAATGAAAACCTCCTAGAGAAAAGAAGGCTATTTAACAAAAACTGTATTACCCATGGGAAGCGCCCCGATGTTGCCAGCTAAAGGTTGATAAGGGTCACTCCACATGAAACTGGACATGAGTGACACTCATGGCAAACCAGTTCCAATACATACAGCTCACTTTCTAGGGAACATTACACTTCTCCAAGACAGTGTAAACATTTTAAGGTCAAAAGAATATAATGCCTGTCAAAGTGTTCTGTGTATGTTAAAAAGACAGGTAATTTAGGAAGCGTCTCTGACATTTAAAAGGGAATCATGCGTTCACGGTCTCCCTCTCCTCCAACTTGACACCTAATTAAGCATCAATACAAAACAATATAACTGAACAGATGTACTAGTCATTAACAGGAATTACCCATTCTCCTATCAAATCAGAATGTACAGAGAGGGCTCTATTTGTAATAGGTTGACTTAATTGCCTGAGAATTCCCTAGAGAAATATACAAATGGATCAAGACATCTCACATGCACACACATAAACACCGCCCACAGACAAACACAGACATTCCTTCTAAGCTTTGTTCCATGTTTGAGTCATTGCTACATCCATCTCTGCAAGTGAGAATTTATGGTGGCTGCATTCAGTACATGAAGATCAGATAAATAGATGGAAAAATAAATAAAGCTAAATGAAAGTTAATATAATTCAGATTCAGGAATACCTTACTACAGATTTCTTATATAGTGATGCTTTTCATAAAACAGCTGTTTTCAAAAAATTACTAAAAACAGAGCACAATAAAGAAAAACATCCAACAAAGCAAAACAAAAAACATACACACAATATACAGAATAAGTGAATCTCCTGGCAATTCACTGTGAAACATTTGTTTCGTCACAAGAACCTGATTCACAATTACTGCAGTTGCAGGGTTTTTTGCAGCTCAGAAGTCCTGAAATATGCCAAGCAATTCTCACATCTTCATGCAAAGCAGGGAATCCAGGAAGTTAACACAATTATGTTTTCTTGTCCTTCTGATTAACAGCCCTCTTGGAGACGTATACAGTGTCTGCTGACCAAAATTACTCACTTTACCATAAGGAAGGTCTCTTTCAATCAAAAGCATTTAAAAAGGAGGAAAATAAGGCATTTTCATAATGGCTTCAAGATGTAGCTGGATTTTAGAATTTACAAAACAGATTCCAGTTTTCTAATCCTCAACAAGCTAAGGCCATTAAATTGGCAGAATATAAGAGATTTATCCCTAAGAGTATCATATTGGATCTAAGTTTTGTGGGATAACTCAAATGAAAGATTGGGGTCAGAGAGAGAGAAAATAAAAACAAGGAGCAGAAAAGAGATAGAAAAACAACTCCAAACGGAATGCTCCTAACACACACACACACATTCAGAGCAGTTGGTTTGCCACTATTCTACCATATCCCATCATCCATAATGGGGTCTGCAGAATACAGAGAAGCCTCGCCTAGCATCCCATCACCCTACGTCATATTTCAGGCCACTAGAGAATATAAAGGCACTTATTTCAAAGACTACTTGCATTTCAGATTGTAGCAATGCCATGTCAGAATTGTTCCTAGCATTTTCAGTGACAGAGAGATACCCTGGTCACATCATAAAATCTCTCCTATTGGAACTGCAAGCGCCCGATTAAATTCCCAGCCATATTGATCACCGGAGTGTGGAGGTGTGGAGACATGGGAGTGTGTGCTCTGCTCAAGCCTTTTCCCTACAAATAATTCCCAGTTGTTACACCTCCACAGCACCACCCTCCTCTCTTTCCAATTTCTTATTATAGAGTTAATAAGCTGCCTGTGTGTACTTTCTCATCCACAAAGATGCACATTTTTGTGGGCAGGAAACAAACACATGTGGCACAAAGCTTATAAATATACTTAATGCCCCCCCAAATATTATTGATTTCACTGTAGACTGTCTTAATTGCCGACAGCCCTAAATGCCGTGTCTGTGAGGTCTCTGGGGTAAAAAATCAAGTTACGGGTGATTGCCTTGGGCTCTCTTGGCTTCAGGAGCAAGCTTAATGACTAAAAACACACTGGCTGCCCGTCAGAGGAACAAGGCCACATGTCATTGGATTTGTGTGTCAGCTAGAGCTGGGGGTACAGAAAATAGATGTCACAAAGGAGATCTGCAGGGAATTGAGCACCCTACCATCTTGCAAAATATAGGAAATCTGTGTTTCTTGCCTCAAAACAAAACAAACAGAAAAGTACAGCTGATTTTGTCCAATTCACCAGCGTGGGAGGTTGGTAAGAAATGTAGTTGGATCCCACACACTGCCAAATTTAGTTTTGAATTCTTTAAAAATATTTTTCAAGGGGCTAGGAGCTTTTAATGAATATTTTTCCACCTTGTTGTATGTCTTAAGCAACTCAATAAATACCTGTCATTCATAAACTAGAAATGAAACAAGCTTTAATGCACATAGCACTACTCTTACAATTTGTCCTATTGTTATAAAAAACATGAAACAGCTGGAAACTTGACAATGCCAGCATAACACTCATGATTTCCAGTACATGTTGTCCTTGCTTGACTTCCTTACTCGAGGCTAATATCCCCTTCAAAGAGAAATGACCACGAGGTAAAATATAATCTTTGATTATGAACGATATAGTGTCACAGTTATTAATAGTAGGCAATATATTTTCTAAAACAGCAAATATCTTAGTTCAGTAATGTCAGCAAAGGTTAAAATCTTCTCATCTGAAATGAACAGTTTCATACTTTTTCCCAAATATATACTTCTGTATCTAATTTAAAAGAATTCACGTGGGTTAGACTCTTAAATCTATATATGCACAGAATTTCCATATACTAGCTAGGCTGATTAATTTTTTTCCTTGTAACTAGCCTTCCTAGACACTGATAAGTAAAATATTTCTCTTTCAACAGCATTGAGCTCACCGTTGAGGGAAAGTAAGCTGTAATGAGCAATGTCAGGCTTATACTTTTAAGACAATCTCAAGCAATGAGGGTAAACGGAAACAAAACCAACACAACTTAGAGGAAAATGCTGAACATTGAAATAGAAGGTTATTAATTTTCTGCCACTTGAAGATTGTTTTCTACCTGTTCGCATGCTGAGATAATTATATACACATACCAGTATTATACGCACTGCTTGCCTACTTAAAAACTGTTCTCCAACGCAAGGATTATTGATTGAAGCTTCTTGTGCATCATGTTTAAGTCACACAAAAAAAATTGCCCAGTTTCCACGAGCTAACCCATTACTCAAATTTTTTCAAGGAAATTCTGGATTACTATGCAAAACTGCCAGACTCCATTCCTAATAAAAATTGATCCTTTTTCATTTGGGTCATGTAGTCAGCTTCAAAATTGTAACATCTCTTCTTTTGCCAAAACCTAACATTCCAGTTATTGATTAAAGCTTCAGAGTTGCTTTGGAAGGTATCAGATTCTCTTTTTCATTTAGATCAGGATTGCTATACTAGACCAAGGTTGTGGCCATCTGTCAGATTCAGCTATTCACATTGGCTTGTCTCAATCCATAGTTTATCTACAGTTACTACAACCAGTATGACTCTTAGGGAGTTTGGCAAAATTGTCAAGAATGTAGGCAAAAAAATCCAAGTGAGGGAATATTTTTGCTTCCTTTCCACTGCTTGAAATATTTTTCTCCATCCTCCTGAATGGGATCTCACCCTCTCAGTCTGTCCTACCTAAAAGAAGGATTTCATATTACTGCTTCACACTTCAAATAGTGATTCTCCAGTGACTACTATTAGTAATAATCAACAATCACTATGGTTTAAAGGGCAAGGATTCTTTAAGAGAAAAGATCTCTCTCTGTTGCACTCTCTGCTCTTTGCCACATGATTATCTGACCTCAGTCTACATCATTCTCCTCTTTCTGGTTCTAAGAATTTGGATGGAAGAGAAAGCAGAAGTCCCCTCTGCGGATCCAGCTTTCTTTTTCTGTCGTGCTTCAACTCTCAGTTTCCACAAGTACTCAAGCATAGTGGGCTTGAATTTTAGATACACAGAGTTTATTTACAGCTAAGTCATTAGCTCCAAACATTTCATGAGGCTATCAATCACTTTGTGAGTACCCATGATAGCACTTTGCCCATGAATTATGTGCCTTTATAAAAAAACTTCTCTGAAAAAGCAAAAAAAAAAAAATATATATATATATATATTTGGTAGAAATTCATGCATTTCTAGATCTTTCTTTGTACAACCACTGAATAAGACCAAAACTTTTTTCTAACTCCCAACATGATAACATCCAAATTCCACTAGGTGGCAAACAGGACTGACCTTCCTACTCTCTATCATTAAACAAGGCAACTGTAACTATTAACAGGTCATATCAATGTAAGATTGAAGAAATCATTAAACATATACTTAACATTAAAAAAAGAAAAGAAAACCACTAACTCAGATTCTCTTCCAAACATAGGCAACCTGAGAATATTAAACTATGATTTCATCTTCTTATTTGGGAGTTCAAAGTTCAGAAGAGCTGAGATTCAATTACCTGCCATGTACAGCCTGTGAGATCATAAGCAGGACAAATAATCTTGAATGTTTATTTTTCTCACCTGTAAGATGGAGTTATTTACCCATACTTTTCTTTCGGGGATGTTGTAAGGATTTTTTAAAAATGACAGATTAAAGGGATTTAAAAGTATTTAGTATACAAGTTCTCAATAAACAGCAATTACTATAATTGTATTAAACATGATTAATGACAAGTTCACTCTCTTGAGAGTTTTGAAACCATATTCTGCCACCCTGTAACTTTCACTCAGTAGCCTAAATTTCTGATGCTTTCATTATATCTATTTCTCTCATGAACTCTTTCAGTTTGTTTAAAAAACACCAAGTTATTAGAATATGAGTCCCTGCTACTTGAGCACCCTAGTCTCCTTGAAAATAATCTAATTTGTCAATTAACTTATTAAATAAACTTTCAACTTTTAGACCTGAAACCAACATACAAACTGTCATCTGACCAGGATAGAGCTCTGGGTCTCAGTAGGGATGATATGCTTCGCTTACAGTCAGCTGGTTACTGGTGCTGCTGGAGTGCGTATGTGTCCTGTATGTCAAACTCAGGTGCTGCCGCTAAGCCAGTTCTTCTCCACTCTGTACTACAGACAGTAAACTTACATGAGGAATTGGTATTTTACTTGTGAAACCTTTTTTTTTTTTTTTTAATGAGAGTGAGAGAGAAGACCAGGGAAAGTGATACTATTTTTTAGTGATCTGTACCAGTTACGTTTTATTCATAGTTTCTCAAAGTGTTTTCTCCAACCATTTGCAATATAATAAATTAGATGCCTTTAAAAATTACATATTTGTTATACATATACAAGGGAATATTATTGAGCCATTAAAAAGAATGAAATAATGCCATTTGCAGCAACATGGATGGACCTGGGGATGATCATAATACATGAAGTAAGTCAGAGAAAGACAAGTAGTACATGATGTCACATATATGTGGAACCAAACAACCAAATACAAATGAAGTTATTTACAAAACAGAAACAGGCCCACAAACTTTTGGTTACCAGAGGAGAAGAGTTGTGGCGGGAGGAATAGGGGGATAAACTGGGAGTTTGCCATTGACATGTACATGCTACTATATTTAAGATAGATAACCAACAAGAACCTACCACAGAGCACACGTATCTCTGCTCAATATTCTTTTAACAACCTAAATGAGAAAAGAATTTGAAAAAGAACAGATAGATACACATATATGTATAACTGAATCACATCGCTGTACTCCTGAAACTAACACAACATTGTTTTAATTGGAAAAAAAAAAGTTACATGCTTCCATTATTTATCAAGATAGTTTTTAAAATGTTTTTCTAGGGAGAAGTAAATATATAATAACTTTATGAAAAAATGGTTTTTGAATTATGTTTCCATGGATTCTTTTGGCCCCTGCTCTGAAATTCATTATTTAGCAGGCATGGAGCTGGACCAGCAAATGTGTAATTTTTTTAAATTTTATTTTATATTAGAGTGTAGTTAGTTGATTAATATAAAATAAAACTTTAAAAAATTAAACATTTGCTGGTCCAGCCCCATGCCTGCTGAATAATGAATTTCAGAGCACGAGTCAAAAGAATCCATGGAAGCATAATTTACAAACCATTTTTTCTCATAAAGTTATTAAATATTTACTTCTCCCTAGAAAAACATTTCAAAGACAATCTTGATAAATAAAAGAAGCATAAAACTTTTTTACATTTAAAATTCACAAAGTACTTTATCATACTCTTAATTACCTTTATAACAACTGTATAAACTTACTTTACCAAAAAATGATGCTTTTGTAATTTATTTACACTTATCTGAATTTCTCTCAAAATCACATTTAGGAAAATGTGTGTGTTAAGTATTTGTCTTGTCTTCAGACACGTTAAAATATTATTGACTACTCAGAAAATGGTCTGTAGTTTCACACAGAATATATCCAGTGAATTGTTCATCACCTCTTTGAAAATATAAAAGTAATGCATGGTATGGAAAGTTATAAAATTAAAGGCAAATGTTTCCTCTCATTCCTACCCAGTTTTTTCCATGGAAGTAAAATTATTTTCTCCAGTTTCTCTTCATATGCCTCATTTCGGTCATGTTCAGAACATGAAATAATCGGTTTTCACTTCCACTTAATTTTTCAACTGTAGGGAGCACCACTCACTCTTTCGATGAGCTATATAGAAATCAGCTCACATGTATGCCTTTTCTCTCTCTCCCACCATAAACCCATCTATCTTTTTCTCTCCCTTATTCCTACTTTTGCTATACTTTGACTTTTAACTTTTCCATTATTTTCATTTTAACAATTAAATAATACCCTAATTAGTATTATTATTGGTACTGGAGACATGGATTGGGATTTAAGGATTAGCACATGCATTGATAGAAAGACAGATAGATAGATGTGGTTAAAGAATAAGATCCTGCTGTATAGCACAGGGAACTATATTCAATATACTGTGATAAACCACAACGGAAAAAATATGAAAAAGAATGTGTGTGTGTGTATAAATAACTGGTCACTTAGCTGCACAGAAGAGTTTAACACAACATCAGAAATCAACTATACCTCAAAAAATAAGTGTTAAAAAAAAAAACCTCTATTGGACTATCCATAGACTTTAGGCAATATTACTCAGACCCTAAGTATTAGAAGTGAAAAAGTTAGTACCATGCCACATCCCTCCACCACCTAACCCCCACTCATAACCCAGATTCTCCCCATTACAGAATTACTCTTAAATTGTGAGCATTTATTATATCTACATTTTCTTCTCTAACTGTAATTGTCTCCCATTACATTACCCAAAAAACAGAATGTTTCCATTTGGCATTACAGCATGGTTCACCTTAAATATCAAATATAAATAAAATATTTAAATATAAAAAACTAAACCAAAAATAAAATTTAAATAGAAAAATTAGTTTTGTGGGTGATTAGAAAGATATGTCACCTCATATCTCAGAGCCACTTGCACCTTCAAAGAGGTACTTCATTCTGCCTGTGGAATGTGTATCTTTATAAATAAACTCACTTTGACTTAAAAAAAAAAGGTATCAGTCAAACAGGTCTACAACTCTAGCTTGTGCTGATAACTCATAATATCAACTTTGTGTCAAAAGTTTCTATGTATCAGAAATCATTAAAAAAAAAATACTCCATGGTTATTGGTTATTTCAAGAACTGTTGTCATTCAATCAATAAACTGTGCTGTTGTATAAATACAAAACATTAATAGATAAAATTTTTTCCAAATAGATTTATTTTGTCCATATCACAAAAGAAATATTTAATCAAACCCTACATTGGGGAGAGACATAAACTAACTTGAAGAATGCATCCTCTCAATAAAGATACTTTGAAGGCCACAGTAACAGCAATAGTCTAAATTGAAACTGAGTTGTATAAGTACAGAGTACTAGAAAGAAGGAAGATATACATGATGAATCGCCCCATATAGGATTCATTTAAATGTAAGCAAATTTTCTGACTTTTAAATGACCAGAGTTTTGTCTTTCATCTAGAAAATGCACTAGAAGTTGAGTGAAAGGAAAACAGAAGCAACTAGTCCTTATAGGCATTCTCATCCTAGAGTTCTCTGTCAAGTGGGTGATTTAGGCCCTAAAGTGTTCCTTTGTTTTCTTTGTCTGAAGTCATTCCCAGATTAGTTTGAGACTTGCATGCGCATGTTTCCCAGCAGTGATTCTGGGCTATCCCATTCACTTCTGACCTGCACCTGCTCTTTTCAAGTGTTGCTCCAAGAGTGCCTGGGGCCTAAACAGAGGCGTGCCGGCCCATTCACCGAGACTATTCAGAGAAATGCTAGGGGAGGGGCAGTGGGCGGGATGGTGGCCCTCCACAGAAGAAAGGAAAGTGACCTCTTAAATCAGAAAATGACCTTCTATTTGTCATTGGTTGTCTAAGTAATGTAAGGGAACCACCTCCTCTGTAATACGCTTTGTGATACCGTAAATGTTACACGGCCTAAAATGGGGCTTCTGAAAAGATTAGATGAATTATTGGTATTTAAAGCTAATCAAGTGCCATGCTTAGATATACAGAAAAATACAAAATCTATTATATGACTGGCATTCATAAATATTTACTATGTTAGTTCCAAAAATAAAAGAGTAAGTGTATCTAAGACTTTTCTGCCTGAAAATATATAATGGTATTAAGGGACATGAAGAAGACTTAGGTCCCCCACTATTTAACTGCATTTATTAAAATGGTACTCTGATTTCTTCCAAATCATCAGTTCCAGAGTGGCAGAAGAAAGATTCACACTGACAGTTTACCTAGGAACATAAAACTCAGTAGAGATTGAGAAATAAACCATTAGGGATATTGATACATTTGTCATTTAGAATACAGTTTTGATCACAAAATAGATCATAATTGATACTGGGGATTTTTCCTCCACTAGAGTTTACAGAACTTGTGCTGCAGCTTCTTTTATTGAGATTTTTGGGCCACTGATCTATTCCAAAACAGAAGAATTAGCCCTAAGGCTAAACTACTGCCCAAGGATGCTTGTAGGCAAGACAGTCAGCTAGAACACTGACACTCTGAACTAAAAGCTACTTGCCATTCAATTATTCATATTCAGCCCTTGTTGGGAAGAGAAAACAATAAGGAGAAATAGAGCAGCAAATACAAGGAAGGAAGGAAGAGGATTTATAATAGTTATGAGGGAAAGAAGCATCACAGAAGAAAGGTGATACTGAAACAAGGGATACACACAATGTCCTCAGGAATTCTAATAAAAACAGCATCCTTGGTCTTCATACATCAAACTAAATTAGTAGCAAATATGTATGAAAAATTCAAAGAAATGCTGAATGAGCCGAGGCTTCCGGAGAAGGAACAAGCACAGTATTTATATTGCTTTCTGTTTTTCACCTGAACTCGACTCTTTCTGCACATGTCATTTTTACATATTTGAAAAATAAAATGATTTATTTAAAACTAAACAAGCCAAAAGCAGCTTCTGGAAAAATTTGCAAGTCTATGTGAAATATATACTTACCATGCATAGTCAAGTGAGTGCTGAAAATATGAAATAGAGGATACACTTGAATCTCTCATTTCTCAAGTTTCACTTAAAAGCACTAGAGAATTAATGCAGCAATTAAAGGAAAATCAGGGTTGTTGTTGTTTTCAATTTCAATGGTGTGGACTAAATTGTGAAGCCCTAATCCTTAATGTGACTGACTGAATTTGGAGATGGGATCTTTGGAAAATAATTCAGGATAGATGAGATCATGCAGGTAGGGCCTTTATGATAGAATTAAAGGCTTTACAAAAAGAGGAAGAGAGAAATGTTCCCTCCTTGCCATGTGAAGACACAGCAAAAAGTTTGCAAAGCTGGAAGAGGGTTCTTACCAAGAACAAAATCTACCATCAACTTGATCTTGAACATCTTGGTCTCTACAACCATGAGGAAAAAAAGTCTGTTGTTTAATTCACCCAATCTATGGTAGTTTGTTACAGTAGCCCAAGCAGACTAATACAATTAGTTGTAAAATATTTTGGAAAAAAAAAAAATAGATGACTGATAGTCAAACTGAAAAAAGAAAGAAAGAAAAAATACTTTTGCTCCAGAAAGAATGATATTTTATGGTATGAACTAAATGCTGCATTCAAATACTCACGATAAAAGAAATGTTAAGTTAGCTTTATATATAAATGATAAAAATGCCTGGCTAGTTGAGGAAGAGATTTTTCATATAATCTGAAATCAGTAGAAGTTAGCATAGAAATCAACAGAAAGTGAGTATATTTCACTACTGAAAAAAAAGCAAAGATGGACTTGTTTTCAACTGAATGTTGATGCAAGACACAAGGGGAAATGGGGCATGATGTAAGAATCAAGTAATGCATGTAGATGGAACATAAATCACATTAATGTATTGAAATGCTCGTGTACCCTTATGCCCTACTGAAACACTGGGCTTTGCAATTCTTTCTCTTCTGCCTGCATTACTAGCTTCCTCCTCCTCTTTTCAACATCTACAAAACCTCGCTATTTCACAAGACAACAAATCAAAGAACTGTCTGCCTGCCCTCTGGATCTCAAGCTCCCTGAGGCACAGAATCACATTTTGTTCAATTTATCCTTTGCTGTGTTTCCCTTTCTACTCCTGCTACTATTGCCCAAAGAGCTGGAGAGTGTCCTCTCTCCCACTGCTGGAAAAGGGAAGATAGTTTAGAATATCAATTTGGAATGGGCAACAACCTTCCATGAGAGGATTATTAAATCTTTGAAGAAAGGCAGAGAAAGATACCACAAAAAAAAAAAAGAAAGAAAGAAAGAAAGAAAATTGCAGGCCAATTCTCACTGATGAACATCGATGCAAAATCCTCAACAAAATACTGGCAAACTGAACCTAACAATACATTAAAAGGATCATACACCATGATCAAGTGAGATTTATCCCACAGATGCAAGGATTTTTCAATATCCATAAAACAATCAGTTGGGTATACCACATCAACCAATTGAAGAATAAAAAACTATATAATCATCTCAATAGATGCTTGAAAATCTTTTGACAAAATTCAAATCATAAACACCCATTTAAAATAAAAACTCTACAGAAAATGGGCTGAGTACCCAGCGTGCTGTGGTCAGTCGCTCAGTTGTATCCAATCTGTGCAGCCCCACGGACTGTAGCCCTCCAGGCTCTTCAGTCCATGAAAGTTTCCAGGCAAGAATACTGGAGTGGGTGGCCATTTCTTCTTCCACCAGATATTCCTGATGCAGGGATTGAATGCATGTCTTCTGCATTGGCAAGTGGATCCTTTACCACTGCGCCATCTGGGAAACCCAGAGGGAACACACCTCAACATAATAAAGGCCATGATGTATAACAAACCCACAGCTAACATCACACTCAACAGTGAAAAGCTGAAAGTATCTCCTCTAAGATCAGGAATAAGACAAGGACGTCCACTCCCATCACTTCTATTCAACATAGTCTGGATGCCCTAGCCACGGCAATCAGAGAAATCTTTAGAGAAAAGGACTTTTCCAAATATACTTCTTTTGCCCTCCACAACTTCATCATTCATCCAAAGTGTCTATGTGTCCCCCCACTGATGTTCATAGTGAGTAAATGAGCAAAAAATCTGATTGCTAAATTTTTTATGTAGGACATCTGGTTCAAATGGGTTTTACAAACTGAGATGGGAAACTACTGTTTTTATGATAAAATATATGCTTGTTTTCCAAAGAATATACTTACAAACTCTGGAACACTACAGAAAGATACCACCTATACGTGATATACTTTCTGACTTTTCATTTAAGTTTTTTTTTTTTTTTATTATATAACATTAACTACATGCTGGCATTTATATTTAGGTTTAGAATTATCAACACATTTAGAAATAAGTGAGCTAAGATTTTTTCAGGCAATTTCAAAATATTTTTGGTTCATGGAATGACTGACTATGTATCCCTGAAATTTTTTGCAAAGTCCCCTAGAAACCACTTACTACCATTAAGTAAGCAGCAACTTCTGCTTGTTTAAATGGCAATGACCATGGCAATAAACACATTCAGCAAAGGTGAAAAAACTTCTATGGTATTGAATATCCTTCTGAATCAACCAGATTCCCATTTCTTATGTTGTGCTTTATTCTCCAGTGGAAACTTCTATATCAGATGCAACTGTACATCGTGAGAAAGAGAAAAATACATAAAACAATACGTTAGAGATACATTTCCACATGAGACTGAGGGAAGAAATTAGTTCTTGTTTCAAACTACATTTTAACATAATAAAAACCTTTTGAAGCCAAGGGAGTATCCATTGAGAACCAGTATTTAGCAGAAATACACATGCAGGTAGGAAGAATGAAATAAAATACACTACTACACCTATTCAAAGCCTCTAAATCCACTATTGTTTCAGTGTAAAAACATACTATGTTAACTGCACTTTTAACAACAAATTTAAATTATAAAGCAATTAGATTAGTACCCTCTACACACACAGACACACACACACACACACACAGAGTGTATAAAGTGGTAGCAACTTAAAGTATTTATCAGGTGGTTAAAGAATAATGTGGCAATTAATTATTGCACTTAAGATATTTCTTTGAAAAAAATATATCATTTGCAATGGCCATATGTCCTTTATAAATCATTAAATGCCCCTACTATGAGGGCTAGTATAGGAATCCACAGTTAGCCCTTCCCCAGATTTTTTTTTTTATAATAAACAACCATAAGAAGTAATACTAACGAAGAAAGAAATTTTCTGTGAAATAACCCTTGGATATAAGCACATAACCACTTTCATCCTTCAAATTTTAAACCGTTCTTTGTTCCAATCTGTTAGCATGAGTTCATGTGCCCAGCATACAGTGAGGCCAAATACACCAAAATCTCAGAGTTTGGAGCAGAGAAAGATTTCCTACAGGGCCATTCAACGAGACTAGAAAGCAACCTCTCCCCACCCCCCACCCCCGACCCCAAATAAAAAATCTGAAGAAGTCCTTTAAAAAAAAAAAGAAAAAGGCACTAAAAAGTCCTGAGTTCTCCCAAAGGGTTTTGGTAAAGTATTTTTAAAACCAGATGAGGGAAATGGGTCTCAGAGTTAAGCCATCAGTTCATGTACAATTCTCTGATTGGTTGATGGTGCAGTAATAGAATGGAGTCACAGGAGTTAACATTATCAGTCCTTAGGCTCTGAAAAACCTGAAAGTGTGGTCATCAAGTAGTTAACATCTTTTACTTGGTGGGAAGGGTTTCATATCTGTAAAATAACTCATGAAATGTGCCTCAAATACTGCTATCTAGGTACTTCACAGAGGAGCTAAAGCAGAGGATATGGTAGAAGCCTCATAGGGTCCTGCTCAGTAACACACCCCCACCTTAAACAGCATTTTCTTGAATATTATTCTCTTTGTGAAACTGAAGATCAATGCTAGGTCAATGAAGACCAGATCTGAGTAAAAAACACATTTTTAGTAATATTGTTAGTTTGTTCTGCACTACCAAATTTAATAATGTTTCTACAAATTCACAAATGTTTTCTCATGCTTGGAAGTGCAGAGGATGGCAAATCTTATTTACGAAGTTACAATGTATTGACATGATGATCCAACAATGAAAATTACCATGAAAATATTAGTTTTCACATTGCAAATGAAATTTTCTAAGCTATTAATTAAATTATAAAGCAATTTCTGAACTATTCATATAATCAAGAGGAAAAATTTTAATCAAAACCTGACTTTCCCATAATATATCACATATTTTTCATTTCAAAATACCAGAGAACACAGTATGAATGGTTTTGCTCTTTTCTTAGCTAAATGCAAATAAGTAGCAAAGAAAATTAAAATACATTAGAATACCATAAAGCATTCCAGGTGAAGATTCCTCAGTTCAAATTCAAATCAGAGCTAATCTCTAGATCTGACTTTCCACCAGCAGGGTTATCTTCTCTTTACAGGAAAACAGAGGAGTATTGATTTTCTGCCTATAAATTCACTTTCAGTCTATGAATTAGCAAATATTCTAGAAGTTTCAATACCTTGTTAGGTAGTTAGAATAGGAAAAAGGAGGCCAAAATGGCAGTGGCTAAAAGACAAAGTCAGGAAAGATCCCACAAAAATAGAACAAGGGAAGGTCTGAGGACCTGAGTAAGAACCTCAGGTGAAACAAACAGCCCCCCTGCCTAGCCCAATTTACACAGGGCAGGCTCAGGGGGAGGGGAGAAGGAAATGGCAAGCCACTCCAATATTCTTGCCTGGAGAATCCTGTGGACAGAGGAGCCTGGTGGGCTGCTGTCCGTAGGGTTGCATACAGTTGGATATAACTGCAGCAACTTAGCATGCATGCATGCGTTGGAGAAGGAAATAGCAACCCACTCCAGGGTTCTTGCCTGGAGAATCCCAAGGACAGAGGAGCCTGGTGGGCTGCTGTCTATGGGGTCACAGAGAGTTGGACAGGACTAAAGTGACTTAGCAGCAGCAGCAGCAGGGGGCGGAGAAAAAACAGTAAACAGAGGAGCCAAAATTGAGCCTGAGGCCTCTCTTCTCTTCATGTCTTTTGGGTCAGCCCACCCTCAAGCCTCCAGGATGTATTTTCCTTTGCTTGCCAAATAAAACTGAGCTGTAACACTCTTCCGTCTGTTGCCTCAAATTTTTGCTGCGGCGAGACAGAACCAAAGAAATTAAAAACTCCCCTAACATACATGGTGCCGTTTCTCAGATTTAACCTGGCTGAAACAACCTCAGCTTGGCCACTGCAAGGCGGAGGCTAAGCACAGCAGAAGCCCAACTCAGCAAAAGCTCCCACAGTGGAAGCCAAAGACAAAGGAAACCCAGCGCAGTGGAAGTGACAAGAAGCCCAGCACGCTAAACCCAGGACAGCAAAAACAAACTCATCAGAAAACTCACGCAGCTCAGTCTCAGATTCCAGAAGACCTCTGGCTGGGATAGGAAATCCTCCCTCCTATGGCTGGAAGGACATATGGCTAACAAAATCTTAATTCCTTTACAATCTCTCGTTTCTTGTTTCCTCAAATTCCCTGGGAACAGGCGAGTGGCAATGGGTGCCCCATTGTGTCCTGAAGACTCTACTATCTGCTGTGCCTCAGCAGCTGTTGCCCAAGTGAGTGGGTGTTCTTCCTTCCTAAATCTTTGTGCCAAGGATCAGGCCAATGAAAACTATTAGCACAGGTCAGGTATTTAGCAGATTTTCCGGCAGGTTATGAAGGATTCCTCCACACATTTTTCCCACCGCTTTTTCCTCCCATCCTTCAGCTCCTCTCTCCATCTATAACACTGCTTGATTGGGGAGGTCATCATCTTTCCATTTCTGAAAGTTATGTTTGAAACCATTTACATAAGATTGGGACTCACACCCACATGGCAGGGACTCTGTGCTATGCTTAGTCAGTCAGTCGTGTCCAACTGGGATTTGAGCCCTGCCAAAACCCACGGTGTCTGGTTTCAGGGCCTAATGAATCTCAGGTTCTTGATGTCCCATTGAAAAAAATTCAGTGAGAGACAGGGCAATAGGTAAGAGGTGGGTTTATTCAGGTTTAGGGAGAAGCACAGTCCACAGGGTGTGGGCCACCACAGAGGCCAAGTGCAGAGGCCGTGGAATGTGGCGGTGTTAGTTTTCCTGAACTGGGTGATTTCATCTGCTAAAGAGTTGGAGGAGCATGCCAACAAGTGGGGAACCACCCACTCCTCAGACTTTTGAAGTGCCTTGGAACTGTCCTGACACCTCTGGGTGTGTCATTTAGCTTGCAGATTGAGGATCAAGGTTTAGTTGAATTTGACTTGTCATCTTAGACCCATTTGATTTTAATTAGCTTATGTTATGCCCTTGGGCTATGTCATTCTTTCAAAAGTTGTGCCCTGCCCCCTTCCCTCCTGTTTCATGCTCTTTTCCTGAGCCCCATCCCGGCCCACAATGTTGCCTCTACAATCTTCCGGAGGGACAACCAGAAAACAGCTGGCCCTTGGGAGGGAAATGCTGTATAATATCCAATCCCTCTAGATATTCAGGCCTTCATCTTCCATGTTTCCTACAACACGTGCAACAACAGCGTCTCTCAGTGATCTAGGTCTGGTGACAGGCACGCCATGCCTGCTAGAACTCTGTCTGTTGGTGGCATTTCTGCAAGGGCAACTGGGCTTCCAGGGACAATGTTTGCCACTTTGGGAGTTAGTCTTGCAGGCCGTTTGGACCCAAACCTTTACCACCCTTCTCCTGAAGTTACAAACATACCCCCGGATCAAATCTCCACTCCATTTTAGGGAACATCTGGTCTGTTGCCTCTTATCAATTTGTTCTTAAGTCACTTACTAACTCACACAACCAGGGCCCTGCCCCCTTGGAGGCAACATTGCTCCACACTGCCTATTATTAAAATACTCCCAATGCCTCTAACAGAACCAAACAGCCCACTCCTTTGTCACTACTTCTGTTATTACCTAAAGTGGGTCTATGACAATGAAATGTTTACCATTGAAAACACCCTAAGCTGTTCTTATGGAGGACTAGGGGAGGAAGTCAGTGATTTACATTCCCTCAGGACACAGATATGGATTGCTTTACTTCAAGTTATCTATTCAGAGGTCAAACCAGCAATGACTGAAGATTACAACCCCTTAATCCTACCCAGCACTGGTTACACTGGAGACCTTGGGGATGCCCAACTCCAGTCTGGGTGTCCCAGGAGGTTGACATGCCCAGGGACCCAATTTTCAGGAGACTGACCTGCCTCTACCTGCCCGGGGAGTCGAACTCCAGGAGGCTGTCACGCCTCAGCTTGCCTGCGGATCTGCACCCTGACCCGGGGACACCTGGCTCTCAAGTTGCAACAGTATTGGGCAGGATAAGCTTCAGAAAGACACACCCCTAAGGAGTCCACCCATAAAAACAAAAGAAGGACTATTAGTTTTTTCTTTTTTCTTCTCCTCCCTGTCATCACTGTCTTTCACATGGTAAATAACCAGTCTACTTCCAGAGAGACACCCTTGAGATGAGTCCTTGATAACTGGAAGCTGTTTGATACTCTAACTCTACAGAAAAGTCGCTTAAAATTCTTTTGTATCACTGTATGGTCGCTTAAAATTCTTTTGTACCACTGTATGGCCACGGTACCCTCTGGGCAAAAAGGAACACTGGCCTAAGGATGGGAGTTTAAATTACAATACCATCCTGCAGCTAGACTTATTCTGCAAAAGAAAAGGGAATTGGACAGAGACCTCCTATGTTCAAATTTTCTGTGGCAAACATTGTCCCTGGAAGCCCAGTTGCCCTTGCAGAAATGCCACCAACAGACAGAGTTCTAGCAGGCATTGCGTGCCTGTCACCAGACCTAGACCACTGAGAGACGCTGTTGTTTGACATGTTGCAGGAAACATGGAAGGTGAAGGCCTGAATATCTAGAGGGACTGGATATTATACAGCATTTCCCTCCCAAGGGCCAGCTGTTTTCTGGTTGTCCCTCCAGAAGATTGTAGAAGCAACATTGTGGAATATGAAGGAACTCTGTCTTAAGTATGGGATTGTTATATGCCCTAAAAGTGAGCCTACTAGGTAAATGGTATTAGGCACAGACAATCAAGAGAAGGAAGCCCCCCGTGAAGGCTTACCTCCCATGGCTCCCGAGTTGCCTGGTGCTCCTTCCTTGTATCCAAATGTTCCTCCATATCTGGGAGCAACCCATCCACAAAAGCCAAATCAAACTTGCCCCTTAGTTGAAACTGGGGAAGAATTCGGACCAACCTGGGTCCCTAAGCCCTTCTCCCTCTTAGAACTAAAGACCTGGGAAGCTATATGGATGATCCAGGCAAATATATAGATACATTCCAACACATTACCCTGGTGTTTGATTTGACGTGAAGGACATCATGGTCATATTTAGTCAAACTTTATCTGACCTTCAGCATGCTAGGGTCTTAAAGGAAGCCAGCAGAAGGTATGCTATAGGGCTTCACATGTCAAGCAATAAATGCCCAGCGGGGTTAACTGCAGTCCCCTCCTCAGATCCTAACTGGAATTATAATGACCCTAGGCACACCTGGGAAAAGGATCATTTTTTGGTCTGTGTAAAGGACTATAAGCAGCCCAGCAAAAAGTAATCAGCTATGCCCGGGTCTCAGCAATAACTCAGGAGCCCAATGAGAACCCCATTACCTTTCTGGAAAGGCTAAAAGGGGCCCTCCAAAAGTTTGTCAACCTGGACTTAGACTCTTATAAGGGACAGGTGATTTTAAAGGACAAATTCCTGTCCCAATATGCATCAGACATCAGGATAAAGTTACAACAGCTTATAGCAGCAGGACCCTGCTGCCTCTTTACATGAGATGGTCCAGACAGCAACAAATACCTTTTATAACAGAGAACAGGAGAGGGAGGCCAGGGCCCAGGAGAGGGAGAGAAGGAAAGAGACAAGGCATACCCAGATGCTGGCTGCCCTCCAGGGAAGCCCTATGGCAAACCCAGAGTCCTTGAAGGACAAAGCATGAGGCAAATGCCTAATCTGTGGACAAGCGGGACATCAGGCCAAAGAGTGTCCAAACCATGACAGGTCTCCTAAAACGGCTTGCTACAAACGCCACCAATTAGAACACTGGGCGACACTCTGCCCTCGGGACCCAAGAGTCTCAAGGTCTAGCGCCAAGGCTTCCATCACAATGATTCAACAGGAGTGAAGCGGCCCACTCCAGCCAGCCCGCCTGGTTATGTCACAAATAACCATCACAGGGCTGGAGCCAAGGGTGCAAATGGATGTGGCAGGTATGTCCAAGAATTTCTTGGTTGACACAGAGGGTACCTACTCTGTCCTGACCTCCTACTCCAGAGCCTTTTCCTCCCAAATCTGTACCATTTTGAGTGCTATAGGAAAAACAATCACAAAAAGATTCACCCAAGCACTTCTTTGTTCCTGGGATGGATGAATCTTTTCCCATCAGTTTCTGGTGGCCCCTGACAGTCCTATTCCCTTATTGGGAAGAGATCTCTCCCTGCCTTCAAAATCGTGCAGCTATTGCAGTCCTCATAGAAGATGCGTGAAAACTTTCTTTTGGGGGCAAACTAACTATTTTAACCAGCCATCAAGTGAAACAACTCCTGAATGGGAGAGGTCATTTATGGATGTCTGATCAAAGAATCCTCAGATATCAAATAGTGCTGATGAAAAGTCCAGGCCTATGATAAAAGGAAACTACAGGCCAATACCACTGATGAACATAGATGCAAAAATCCTTAACAAAATTCTAGCAAACAGAATCCAACAACATGTTAAAAAGATCATACATCATAATTATGTGGGCTTTATCCCAGGAATGCAAGGATTCTTCAATATTCACAAATCAATCAATGTGATACACCACATTAACATATTGAAAGATAAAAACCATATGATTATCTCAGTAGATGTAGAGAAAGCCTTTGACATCCATTTATGATAAACATCCATTTATGATAAAAACCCTCCAGAAAGCAGGCATAGAAGGAACATACCTTAGCATAATAAAAGCTGTATATGACAAACCCACAGCAAACATTATCCTCAATGGTGAAAAATTGAAAACATTTCCCCTAAAGTCAGGAACAAGACAAGGGTGCCCACTCTCACCACTACTATTCAACCTAGTTTTGGAAGTTTAAGTCACAGCAATAAAAAAAGAAAAAGAAATAAAAGGAATCCAGATTGGAAAAGAAGATGAAAAAAGACTCTCACTGTTTGCTGATGACATAATCCTCTAAATAGAAAACCCTAAAGACACCACCAGAAAATTACTAGAGCTAATCAATGAACAGAGTAAAGATGCAGGATAAAAAGTAGCACACAGAAATCCCTTGCATTCTGATACATAAACAAAGAGAAAACAGAAAGAGAAATTAAGGCAACAACTCCAGTCACCATTGCAATGAAAAGAATAAAATACTTAAGAATAAATCGACCTAAAGAAACAAAAGACCTATATATAGAAAACTATAAAACACTGATGAAAGAAATCAAAGAGGACACAAATAGATGGAGAAATATACCATGATCATGGATCAGAAGAATAAATATAGTGAAAATGAGTATACTACTCAAAGCAATCTATAGATTCAATGCAATCCCTATCAAGCTACCAATGGTATTTTTCACAGAACTAGAACAAATAATTTCACAATTTCTATGGAAATAAAAAAAACCTCAAATAGCCAAAGCAATCTTGAGAAAGAAGAATGGAACTGGAGGAATCAACCTGCCTGACTTCAGGCTATACTACAAAGCTACAGTCACTAAGTCAGTATGGTACTGGCACAAAGACAGAAATACAGAACAATGGAACAAAATAGAAAGTCCAGAGATAAATCCACACACCTATGGACACCTTATCTTTGACAAAGGAGGCAAGAATATACAATGGAGAAAAGACAATCTCTTTGGGAAAACTGGTCAACCACTTGTAAAAGAATGAAACTAGAACACTCTCTAACACCATACACTAAAATAAACTCAAAATGGATTAAGGATCTAAATGTAAGACCAGAAACTATAAAACTCTTAGAGGAGAACACAGGCAAAACACTCTATGACATAAAACACAGCAGGATCCTCCATGATCCACCTCCCAGAGAAGTGGAAATAAAAGCAAAAATAAAGAAATAGGACCTAATAAAACTTAAAAGCTTTTGCACAATGAAGGTAACTATAAGCAAGGTGAAAAGAGAGCCTTCAGAATGGGAGAAAATATTAGCAAATGAAGCAACAGACAAAGAATTAATCTCAAAATATACAAGCAGCTCATGCAGCTCAATTTCAGAAAAATAAACGACCCAATCAAAAAATGGGCCAAAGAACTAAACAGACATTTCTCCAAAGAAGACATACAGATGGCTAACAAGCACATGAAAAGATGCTCAATATCACTCATTATCAGAGAAACGCAAATCAAAACCACAATGAGGTACCATCTCACACCGATCAGAATGGCTGCTATCAGTCTACAAACAATAAATGCTGGAGAGGGTGCAGAGAAAAGGGAACCCTCTTACACTGTTGGTGGGAATGCAAACTAATATGGCCACTATGGAGAACAGTGTGGAGATTCCTTAAAAAACTGGAAACAGAACTGCCATACGACCCAGCAATCCCACTGCTGGGCATACACACCGAGGAAACCAGAACTGAAAGAGACACGTGTACCCCAATGTTCATCACAGCACTGTTTACAATAGCTAGGACATGGAAGCAACATAGATGTCCATTGGCAGATGAATCGATAAGAAAGTTGTGATATACATACACAGTGGAATATTACTCAGCTATTAAAAAGAATGCATTTGAATCAGTTCTAATGAGGTGGATGAAACTGGAGCCTATTATACATAGTGAAGTAAGTCAGAATGAAAACCACCAATACAGTATATTAACACATATATATAGAATTTAGAAAGATGGTGACGATGACCCTATATGCGAGACAGCGAAAGAGACACAGACATAAAGAACAGACTTTTGGATTCTGTGGGAGAAGGCGAGGGTGGGATGATTTGAGAGAATAGCATTGAAACATGTATATTACCATATGTGAAACAGATCACCAGTCCAGGTACACTTCAGCCCAGTTAGCTGAGCTCATAGCTTTAGAGCTGGGAAAAGGAAAAAGAGTAGCCATTTACACTGACTCCAAGCCTGCCTTTCTGGTGCTACATGCACATGCTGCTATTTGGAAAGAAAGAGGCCACTTGACCACATCCTTAGGATCATGGAGGCAGTCCATCTGCCCACCAAGGTTTCAGTCTCCCATTGTAAAGGACATCAAAAGGGGAGCACGAGAAAGTGGCATGAGGGAACTAAGCTGCCGATCAGGCAGCTAAGAGAGCAGCATTACAGAACAGGGACCTAATAGGGGTTGCCACCCTAGTTCCACAGATTAATTTGCCAGAAACTCCATCATATACTGAAGGTAAGACTCTTAAATCTAAGAGTGAGGACTTTCAAGAAGATCATATGGGGTAGTTCCAAAAGGAGGGACTCCTTTTTCTACCTGGGAACCTCCAGTGGAAGCTGGTTAACTCCTTACATGCCACCACTGATAAGGGGAAAAGGCCCTCCAAAGATTACTAAAAAGGTCCTTCAGAGGAACAGGACTCCAAACAACTATAAGGCAGGCAGTCTCCCTGTCTCACTTGCCAGTTAAACAACCCCCCAAATAGCTCAGAGACCCCAGACAGCCCAGCCCATCCAACGATGCGGGACCTACCCAGGAGAGGACTGGTAGATGGACTTCACCAGATGTCAGTTTCTCAAGGGTATAAATACCTATTAGTCATGACAGATACATTCACAGGGTGGATTGAAGACTTTCCCAGACTGAGAAGTGAGGAGGTGGTTAAAAAAACTGCTCCATGAAATCATTCTGAGACTTGGTCTGTCCAAGTCATTACAAAGTGACAATGGCACATCATTTACTTCTAAGGTCACCCAAGGGGTCTCTAAAGCATTGGGCATTATTTATTATCTCCATTGTACCTGGAGGCCTCAGTCTTCAGAAAAAGTAGAAAGAGCCAACCAATTCTTAAAATCAGTGATAAAAAAGATAACCCAGGAGACCTCTCTCAGATGGAAGAAGGTTTTACCAATAGCTCTCCTCCACACCATATTGCCCCAAAGGAACAGGTTGGTCTTAGTCCTTATGAGATGTTATATTGGAGACCTTTTGTTTATGTCAGTGACCTCTTCCTAGATCCAGAGGCTCAAGACCCTCTGGTCTTATGCCATGACCACTGGGCAATTCCAACAGGATATATGCTTGGTGGGTGTCAACCAGCACCCAAAAGATTCTTAACAGTCACCACAATATGCTCCAAGAACACAAGTCCTAATTAAAGTCTGGAAAGATGGGTCCCCAAAGACTCAACTCCAGCTCACATGGAAGGGCACCTACCCTGTAATACTTTCTATCCCCACAGCAGTCAAGGTACCAGGACACAACTCCTGGATTCACTACTCACGAGTCAAGCTTTGAAAGAAAACAGAAGAGGACACTCAATATACCTGTGAGCCCCTGGGAACTATCAGATACCTATTCTGGACTACAAATGAGTGGCATTCTAATGAACATCCCCAAAATTAAGTTTCTAGGGATAAGATTTCTCAGGACAGCTCTAAAGAGCCAACACAGTTTGGCAGGGGTTGTACTCCAAAATAGACAGGAGATAGATCTCCTGATCCCTGAATAAGGATGGACTTGAGCCATCTTGAATTAGACATGTTGTTTCCAGGTAAATACCTCCAGCTAACTTAAAGAAAGTCTCACAGTCCTCAAGAAAAACATTCCGGAGCCTACAGGGCCTCAAAGAACAAGCTGGAGAGTTCTCGGGGTGGATATAATCTCTTTTGGGGGGATCCTTCTCCTGGCATGGGGGAATCTGGAGTTGGCTAATGCCCCTACTAATCCTTGTTATCATCATATTGATACTGTGTATGATTGCTCCATGTATTATCAATTGTCTAACCCGTTTTGTCTCTGCCCAGGTCAACAAACTACAACATGCAGTGCCAGTTCAGCAAGGATATACAAAACTAGAGCCAACCACAAAAAAAATCACTCACCCTTAGATGGACACCACTATGAGGACTCTGAGGCTTGAGACTAGCAAGAAGGGGAGGCCCAATGCCCCTCACCATCCCAGTTCAGCAGGAAGTAGCCAGAGACACCTCAATGCCCCTATTCCCGAAGAATTGGGGCCGCCATCTCCTGAGAGGGGAATGTTAGGTAGTTAGAATAGGAAAAAGGAGTCCAAAATGGTGGTGGCTAAAAGATAAAAGGGAAAAGCCTGTGAAAATAGAACAAAGGAAGGTCTGAGGAGCTGACTGAGAACCTCAGGTCAAACAAATAGCCCCCCTGGCTAGCCCAATTTACACAGGGCAGGCTCGGGGGAGGTGAAAGAAACATCTAAAAAGAGGCGCCAAAATTGGGCCTGGGGCCTCTCTTCTCTTCATGTCTTTTGGGTCAGCCCACCCTCATGCCTTGAGGATGTATTTTCCTTTGCTTGCCAAATAAAACTGAGCTGTAACACTTGTCCATCCGTTGCTTCAAATTTTTGCTGCAGAGAGACAGAACTAAGGAAATTACAAACTGCCCTGACAACCTGATATTCAAAAAAGCAGGTTATGTTCTGGCTCTGTGTTGGCTTACTTTACTAGTGGCTAAGTGGAGGTGTGATGAGCTCTTAGAGGACAGATTAGAATTCTAGATGCTCCAGCCACCACAGTACTCTATTCTGAGAGCAAAATTCACAGAACTGTGAAAATCAGTTCAGGTGGGTTACTCACTGTGCACAGCCTTTTCCATTTCACATACAGTCCGCGAAGTCAGAGGCCCGGTGACCTACGCTTTGTGAGGGAGTAAGCCACAGGATGCTGTCTAAGAGGCCAGAGAGCAGCCAAGCAACATTCAAGGCCATCAAAGTTCACCAAACTTGAGGTTCACTGGCTTCTCTAGAGCAGTATTTTCTTCTCAGGGGAAAAAAAAAAGAGCAAAAACAGCTTGTTTGAAATAAGTGTGAGCCCCTGTATAGTGTGCACCTTTTGAAGACAAGGTGAAAGCACATAAATTTACTCCAAAAGGCAGGATATTCAGGATCTCACCTCAAGATCTGACACTCTAAATTTCTGTTTTCTAGAAAAGAGAGAAAATAAACAGTGCAATTGGGAAAAAAAGGAGGGGGGGTGGTAAATCAGCCAACAATGATGGGAGATTATTTTAAACCCCTAGACTGTGTTCTTTAATGGAAATTTATCACTATGGCTGTCATTTTCTACTCCAAACATTTTAATGCACACTAGAGGTTAATAGTGGAGAAAGAAAAGGCAACCCATTCCAGTATCCTTGCCTGGAAAATCCCATGGATGGAGAAGCCTAGTAGGCTACAGTCCATGGGGTCACTTGAATACTCACACTGATGGTACTTCATAAACAACTGAATTTCAAATTTCATTTATATATTACATATGATCTGATTTTTAAAAAGATTTCCTGGATTCTTTGCTTCATCTCCATTGTTAAATATGCATGCTAATAAAAACCACACACAGGTGCACAACAGTATACATGGTGTTACTTCTCATCTCCCTGATGTGAAGAACTGAGTCATTGGGAAAGACTCTGATGCTGGGAAAGATTGAAAGCAGCAGGAGAAGGGGACGACAAAGGATGAAATGGCTATATGGCATCACTGACTCTATGAACACAAGATTGACCAAGCCCCGGGAGTTGGTGAAGGACAGGGAAGCCTGGCGTGTTGCCGTCTTTGGGGTCTCAAAGAGTAAGACACAACTGAGCTACTGAACTGAACTGAACTAACCTCCCTACCCCAGAAGCCTTATAATAATGCTGTCCCACTTAGCTAAAACTGAATTTGATGCCTCATTCTTAATGTGTGACCATAAAAACTCTCAGCCTCAGTTTCCTCATCTTTACTGGGTTGTTAGGAGAATTATATTAAATAAGTATGCAGGTATGTTAAATATATCTCACATGCTATATTCTGTGTTAAGTTTAAAAATATGTACTTGCAACAGCAGAGAAGACAATTAAGAGGTGTCAAGATTTTCTTAGGGATCTTCGGGGATTATAATTTAACCAGCAAAATGAGGATGAAAACAGCATTACAGAAATCTACAAAGGTTTACAGAAAGGGCAGTGTGAGTGTTGCTCATCTGAATGAAAATACGTAGAACACTTTAATATACTCAGTAACAGTACTGTAGGAAGAAGCCTGGAAAGAGCAACTCCTCTTTGGGGGTCTTCCCCTGCCTGTATCAGAAAGCAGAGTCACCAGTCGTTACCTGTGTGCTAATATCCCTGTTCTCTTGAGTAAAAGAAAAGTCTGCTGGGAAAACCATGTCTTCTCCCAGGGCTCAGGTAAGTGTGCGAACCTGAGGTAAATTAGAGTTGAAGTTTCATAGACTCTTTAGGGATGGATTCCTGAAAGCAGGTCCTAAGGACTACATCATCACCAAGAAATAGCCAATTAACAATAAAATAACAGCAGAGGTACAAAATACCGCTTCTAGAAAAGGGATTTATTAACTGAGAATGTGTACAGTTTCAGAGAACTGAGGAAGCCTGGTCCCCACTTTTCCCCCCTTAAGATGTTTACAGTCATGGGACAGCACCTCCCACACACACTTAAACATAATACATACAAAACTATGTCTCTAATGTAGAAAATGCTAATCACTGAATGGATTAACAGAGTTCTAAAGGTGAAACAAATTTAATGCTTATCACAGAAATTTTTGAATGTAGTATTATTTTCATTTTTAAAGAACTTCACTGAGATACAATTTATATACAATCTCTCACTAAAAATGTAAAGTTAGTGTTCTTTTTCAGTCAAGTCATAGGATTGTGCAACCATTACTACTATGTAATTTTAGATCACTTTTGTACCCCCTGAAAGAACCTATGCATCCATTAGTAAGCAATTTCCATTTCTTCTACCTGTCCTCCCCCATGACTAAGTCCAGAGTTGTTGCTAATCTACTTTCTGTCTCTGTAACTTCTCTATCTTTTAATCTTTATACAAATGAAAGCATAAACTATGTAGTCTTCTTTGTCTAGTTTATTTCACTTAACCTAAGGTTTACAAAGTTCATCTTTTCTCTTATTTTTCATTTTTAAATATTTTTCATAAGCCTAAATGTAGGACTTTACATTCAACCCTACATAATTTCATCTTTTTAGTTATGGCTCATGTTCTGATCTATCAAAAATAATTTTAACTTACAATCCTTCAAATAAGTTATTATTTTACTAACAAGAAATAGTGACAGCATGGTCACTGGTGGGGAATAAAAAAAGTGAGAGAGAAAAAGAGACAGTAATTACCACTCATGGGTGCTCAGTCACTCAGTCATGTCTGACTCATTGTGACCCCATGGACTGCAGCCCACCAGTCTCCTCTGTCCATGGGATTTTCCAGGCAAGAATACTGCAGTGGGTTGCCATTTCCTTCTCCAGAGAAGCTTCCTCAATAGGGTATCAAACCTCAGTCTCCCGCGCTGGCAGATGGGTTCTTTACCACTGAGCCACCTGGGAAGCTTTATAAAGCAATTAATTCATGCTAACTCTAGAATAATTTGCATATAAGTAGCACTATCCATATAACAACAATACTCCATTTTATAAACAAACTAATGCTTAAATCAAGAAAGTACTTTGTTTATGCTCACACAGCAAGGAAGCTGTAAATCTGGGGTTCAAATCCAGATCTTTCTGATTTTCTGAAGCCCATATTTTAAGCCAGGAGAATCCATGATCTCCAACAACATTCTTTAGTTCCCAGTTATGTAATAATATCCAGGAGCATTACTATGTACATTTTCTATACATATATTACTTCATCCTAGTAAATGGAAAACATAATAAAATAGATATTGTGATCTTCAACGTACATTAAAAGAATCTTAAATTCAGAAGGGTTAGGAAATCTGTCCAAGTTTACCAACTAGTGTGTGACAGAGCTGGTGTTTACATACATTCTTTTTCATAAGGTAGCAACTCCATTTACTAACAGTGGTTTCACCTAAGGTTGATGCAATCCTGATAGTCATCTTTTCTACCCGAAGAAACACAAAAGAATCTTTAGACTCTTTCTTCCTTCCCAGGTACTCAGTATAGAAAAGCAGTGGGGTAAAAAAGTCAAAAACTCGCCCAAAAATATGTACTTCTAAGGAAGACTACTGGCCCATTAACAAATGTCTCCATCAGTATCTTACCATCTGCTGTTTGTACTGTACTTGTCAATATTGAGCATCACTCACAGTTCATACGATCATACAAAATCTCAGAAACCACAGAGTACCAACGTGTAAAAAAAAAAAAAAGCTAATTCAAAGATGGTTTTAGAATCAGATAACACATCCACTGCACAAGTATATAACTAGATGGAAACAAGTTATGTCTTCTGCATGTTTTCTATGTCCATGAAAAATCACTCAATTTCTAGCACTAGATTGAACAGAACTGGCAAATTACACAGTGTAATCTCCACTTCTGCTGACCCACTTGACATTTTTCCCACTCATCTAATTCTGAAGTCTCAGATTATCCAAACTAATCTGTTTAAATTCAAAATACAATGAAATTTAATTATCCATGTCATAAAGGGTACTGATATTATGGCAGACTAAGGTAGACTACAGCACAAAAATATTATATTTGGCCTTTAAATACCTTAAATATTTTCACACAATAGATTTTTCTTAAGACTTGTTCTGTTCCCTTGTACAGATTCAAACCAAACAGAAGGTAAAGTTGGTAGTCCCATATGGCAGCATTTAAAGGGAGCTAGAAAGATTAACTACCTTCCCACCTGTAATTAGTCATTCCTTGTTTTATATAAACTTTTCTCCCTTTTCTGAAATGTTCTTTTATTTTAGAATGCCCCTGTGAGGGTGACATACTAAAGCACTATCAGCTGAGAATAAATGAATTTATTATGATTAAGAAAACAGATAAGACAATATTTTTGAACACTAAGTACCTCAGAGAAAAAGAAGATCATCACTGGGTTCTATCCCACGTCAGTGCAAAAATTCTGATTATAAATATTACCCCTTAGACGTAAACGTTCAAGTGTCTCTGTAAGTCATTAGGAAACAGCAAAGATAAGAAATAAATTTATTATCTTTCATTTTGAAAGTGTTCCCCCTTTCCAAGTAATAAATATTCTAGGAGTGATAACAGTTTGATTATATTATCAATAATTTCCATGAATTTCGTAAATATAAAATTATAAGTAAGCAGTCTTCCAGCTCAGTGTTGAAAGATTCAAATACAATAAAATGACAGACTACAAAACAAGCAAAGGGCAGTAATTCTTGAATTACCTTGAAGCAGCATCTGCATGGAGAATTTTTACCTATATACAGAGATGTACTATTTTTATGCAATAGGGAAATGCTATTTCTTACGGAAAGAATAATGCTGCATATGTCCTTACATGGAAAGTATATGTATAATCCAAGCTAAATGCACACAGATGTGCTCGTTATACAATCAACTCAAATAACAGTACTGTACCTACAGTAACAAAAATACAGACAAGTAAAAAGACAAGCTCATAAGATATATATTTCATTAGAAATGGAATTAAAAATAAAACTTAACGATTCCCTCGTGGTCCAGTGGTTAAGAATCCACCCTGCAATGCAAGGGACACAGTTTCGATCACTAATCCTAGAAGATTCCAGATGCCTCGGGGCACCCAAGCCCGTGGGCCACAGCTACTGAGTCTCCTCTTTGGAGCCCTCGAGCCACAGCCACTGAGTCCAGGGGCTTCAGCCACTGAAGTCTGCAAGCCTGGAGCCTGTGCTTCCAGAGAAGCCACCACAGTGAAAAGCCCAAGCACCACGAGGAAAAGTAGCCCCCACTCTCGGCAGCTACAGAAAATCTGCACGCGGCAACAAAGACCCACCACGGCCAAAAAATACACGCATAAAAAATAAGTCAATAAAGAAACCTTTAAAAAAAAAAACTTAACCATTTGAGTATTTTATTTCAATGTAATAAGCAACCAAAAAAGATGTACTTTCTGTCCACTCTTAGATTATTTTAATATTAAAAAAACCTTGAAAAAACTTTTCCAACACACAAAATCCATTTATCAGAATACCTGATAATGAATGATTTATCTTAGGCATAGCTACCAAATGTTGCGGTGTGTGGTGCTAGAAGTAAAGAACCTGCCTCGATTGCCAAAGCATGAGATACAAGAGACGGCAGGTTCGATCTCTGGGTCAGGATGATCCCCTGCAAGAGTGCATGGCAACCCATTCTAGTATTCTTACCTGGAGAATCCCAGGGACAGAAGAGCCTGGCAGGCGATGGACCGTACGGTGTCAAACAGTCGGAAATGACTGAAGCAATTTAGCACACATGCACATTTACAGTAAAACTTTCATTTGCGTCTGACATAAAGAAGACTAAGAAAAACAACTGTAAACAACTATTTATTCTTGATACTCTAAAATGTAAAATCATCATATAAACATAAAATAACTAGATACCTGACTTGCTGATATATGTACATATGTGTGTGTACATATAAATTGCACATTTTATTTACAGATAATTTTATACATCCCTAATGCAATACCAGTGGGAAAATAGCAGAAATAACAGAAACTTAGAATGAGAAGTGAAAAAATTTCTGCTAAACGTCAGAAGTAAAACATAAACATCTACTGAGCCTTTGGTATGTGCCAAGTATACAATAAGAGGAATGGTAATAAAAAAGATTCAATTTTTACTCAGATAATAGAGGAAATAATATATTAAAATAAATTAAGTATAGTAAGTACACCAATGAAGGCAAGTACAAGGGCAACATGACCTAGAGGAGGGTTTGATTAACTCTGAGGTGAAATGGATGATGAGAGGATTTGAAGTGGGCTCTAGAGCAGGGGTCCCCAGCCTCCGGGATCTAATGCCAGATGATCTGAAGTGGAGCTAATGTAATAATAGTAATTGAAATAAAGTGTACAATAAATGTAATGCATTTAAATCACCCCAAAACCACCCCTCCCTAACTCCATCCATGGAAAAATCGTCTTCCAAGAAACTGGTCCCTGGTGTCAAAAAAGTTGGGGACTCATGCTCTAGAGAATACATCTACCTGAATTTAAGTCAGAACTCAGTGATTTTATCATTAATACCTTCAATCCTCTTTTTTATAGAGTTTAAAAGAATAGAAAGAAGGAAGGGAGGGAGGGAGGATGAAGAAAACTAGAAGAAAGGAAGAGAGGAGGTAAAAGAGGAAATAAAGGAAGGAAAAAAATAAAACTAAACTTTCCATGCTGAAATCTATCATGATACATAAGAGCGCTTGAGTGTCAGGCTATCAGTAATCAATACTTGTCTGCTAGTTTGCTTCACAGACCCTTTTTGAAAGCAGTGTATCCTGCATAGAGAACATGGAATAAGAGACCACTCTCAAAAAAGCAACATGCATCACATATATCTGGGGGGATTTTAGGGGCTTGTTTGGTTTTTCTTGTTGGTTGTTGGCTTATTTGTGCTTGTTTTCCTAGAATGCTTCCTTTAAAAAAAAAAAAAGGAGATTTCTCCAAAAAATGACACATATCTCAAGCTATTAACATTTAGTATATTATAAAAAGTTCCTAAGCCCTTATAATATTGGACTAGACCCATGACCTTCCAAACTAGTTTTACATTTGGGAGAGGAAAATTATACACTAGTCATTAATTTCATTAGCTACAGCCATTGCATATGAAAGCATGGAGAGAAGAAGAAGTGATAGGGAAGAGGAAAATGGAGCCACGACACCAATGGTTTAAGTTCCAAGTCTCAAATACTTGATAAAACCCAACCATCAGAAGTACAAGAATCAAAGACTGATGATCTGTGAAAGGAGATGAAAAGGGATAACTAGAACAGAGGAAGAAACCAAGAGGCTCCAGGCCACCTGAAACCCTTATTAGTCGGGACTGACATAAAGCCATTGCCCTCCTCTGTTTAACTAAGTAGAACCAATCACCAGATACTGTACCAGAAGGGAGTCCCTCCCCCAAACACCAGGTCTTACTTAGAACAGTCTACAATGTCTTGTCTTTTAAACCTCCTTCACCCTCAGCCACAATAATAGACACTAATAATGGTAATGATGACAATAAGCATAGCAGAAAGAAGAGAAGGCATCTCCTATTTGCCAAAAGCTATGGTAAATGGCCTACTTTCAAAGCAACCTATGGGTAGATTAGTCAGTCCTTTGCAAATGTATTTTAAAAAATATTTATTGAATGTTTATTACACGTAGGACACTACTCTAGACCTTCAGAATATTGACCCAAAAACATAAAACATAACTGTGATAGATTGCACAATCTGGCTGAGTAAACTGAGCTACAGAGAACTTAAATGATATTTGCCCAGCGTTGAACACCAGGTAAGTGACAAGAGCAATGTCAAGCAATCTGATTCCGGGACCACTCCCTCACACCACGGACTTTAACTGCTTGGACGTAAGAGCACAACTGCCAGGGCTCAGGCATGGCCCTCTGCTTTTCCGATTTTACATTTTTCCACTTAATACTGCATAAGGGGTAATTCAGTGGTAATACAGTTACATTTTTTAAAAAAAGAAAACCTCTAAGCACAAAACTCAAAAAGCAGGCAAGGTGAAAATACCAACTCTAAAAGTGTGTGAGGAACTAAACTGAATACTACAACGGTCATTGATATAAACAGTTGATTCCAGTTAATAGTTTATATGAGTTCAGTTATACTCTAAAGGAAGTTAGAATAGCATGCATATCTATCTATACTAACAATACAACATTTCACATTTTGGTCAATGTTTTGTAGTAAGAGCATATTTTCTCAGCCTAAAGAAATATTCTATAACAGAACGAAAGTTGCAATTAGAGTCAAGTAGATGACTCTAACTAGTCTGAGTCTCTATCGATGTATTTAAAAATGAATAAATAAATAAAGGGCATAAGATACACTCCTGGCATTTGTTTGATAGGCTTAAGTAAGATAAATGTAAAAATGTTATGCAAACTAAAGAATGCAGTGTTCTTTATCATTCTCTCTTCACAGAAATACAGAATTATTTGGACTTCCCTGATGCTGGGATGGATGGGGGGGGGGGGTGGGAGGAGAAGGGGATGACAGAGGATGAAATGGTTGGATGACATCACTGACTTGATGGACATGGGTTTGAGTAGACTCCATGAGTTGGTGATGAACAGGGAGGCCTGGCGTGCTGCGATTCATGGGGTCACAAAGAGTCGGACACGACAGCAAATAAACTGAACTGAACTTTTCACTTTCCTGTATTGAAGAAGAAAATGGCAACCCACTCCAGTGTTCTTGCCTGGAGAATCCCAGGGACGGGGGAGCCTGGTGGGCTGCCGTCTATGGGGTCGCACAGAGTCGGACACGACTGAAGCGACTTAGCAACAACAGCATCTATAGTCATGTCATTCTTTGAACATTACATCTATAGGAAACTCAAGTTAAACCACAACTATCAACATACAAGAAAGAATGATTCTGCAGCCTTAGAGCCCCAGACCTAATAAATACTTAGGAGAGAGACTCACAGACAGTGAAGAAGAAAGAATACTGAGCTCAGAGAAAAGGATCAAGATCGCCTCTTGATTTTTGGCCCAGCCAATCAGCTGATTTTCCACTTCTACAGGTGAACTGTCTGTGCCACAGTACAAACATTATTCCACTTACAGACACTTATTTTAACAATGAAGTTTTCAAGTCAGAGTCTGTATGTTTTAATTTTTTATTATGTACCATGCATTGAACTATTACATAAATATATGCATGTGTACATATGTGTGTGTACTTATCTATTCACACTACAGTACTATACCCAGAGATGCAATATGCTATTAGACACAATGAATAAAATAAATAACATTTTAGAATTGCTCTACTCATTTCTGAGTGAGGTTTCACTGAAAAATCACAGTAGTTTGTCTCTTTCCTTCTTTACCTCTATCCTCCCTCCCTTTCATCTGTTTTTGCTTCTTTTTTTCTTCCTTGTTTTGTTCACCCTTCTGTTCTTTCATTACTTCTTTGAATTATCAACTAGGAGTTATTTTGATATTGGAGCAGAGAACCTTCTACAATTAAGTCACCCATTCAACTCAGACCAATACGGTCAGTCACCAAAATCTTACTGGACTGTGACTATTACGAAATTGAGTAAAGTTTTCCATCTCATAAAGTCACAATCAACATGAAAAGGCACTCTTGCTTCCACTCAATTCTGTTTGTCTCCATTGTGATTTAACAGTGCTTTATGTTTTAAATAGCTATGTAGGAACTGAACTTTTCCACCAAATAGTAAAATAATTTAGAAAAAAAACAAAAAATGCTCTTAACAATAGAACAAGTTTAGGTTTGCAATTCCCTTTTATAAACTGGTAAAACTTATCTAACAGTTTTATCTGTAAATGGCTAAAAACTAAAAGCTCTATCTCCCACTCACCCTTTCTTTCCATTTTACACCCTCCATCTCAAAAAAAGACAAAATTTAAAAAAAAAGCCCAAAATAAGGCACTGAAGAGTTACTATTACAATTCACATCCACTTTCTCTAAAGCTTAATGCACCTAAACTATGACAGAAAACCCTTCTGTATTTAAATCACATTCTTCCAATTTTCAGATTTATAGATCACTCATTCATTTATTCAGGCAACTGTTTTTTGGTACCTAAGATATGCCAGCTTTTGCGTTAAGCATTAAAATAAAAGATAAATAAAACATTCATTCATTCACTATGCTGACCACAAAATCAGCATAGAAGAGAAATATTTCCTTCCCTACTTACTGAAAATAGTCTTAGACATCATTCTAACCAGCTCTATCATTCCCACCACTGCACAACGGACGGGATTACACTGACTAGCGTGGAATGACTAGCGTGACCCAACTATGCAGATGCCACACAGTGGGGGAAAACTGGAATGAATGATGAGGAAGTAATTCCAGTGTCCTGCTCAATTGCCTTCCAAAGCTGACAGTAGTTGTTATTATTCCATTTCCTTAAGGGAGAATATCACATCCCTATGGATGTGAGAACTGGACTATAAAGAAAGCTGAGCACCGGAGAATTGATGCTTTTGAACTGTGGTGTTGGAGAAGACTCCCGAGAGTCCCTTGGACTGCAAGGAGATCCAACCTGCTCATCCTAAAGGAAATCAGTCCTGAATATTCATCGAAAGGACTGATGCTGAAACTGAAACTCCAATATTTTGGCCACCTGATGCAAAGAACTGATTGGTTTTTAAAAGACCCTGATGCTGGGAAAGATTGAAGGTGGGAGGAGAAGGGGACAACAGAAGATGAGATGGTTGGATGGCATCATCAATTAGATGGACATGAGTTTAAGTAAGCTCTGGGAGTTGGAAGCCTGGCATGCTGCAGTCCATGGGGTCACAAAGAATTGGACACGACTGAGCAACTGAACTAAACTGAACTGAAGGGAGAATATTTTTCAAACATCACATTGAGGAAAAAGTTATTTATCTATGATTTACAAGTTTTTTAAGGATTGATTAAGCTTCCAGCATCACCCAAATTCAACTATACTCCCTTGCCAAATGTAATGACAATAGAAATATCCCATTCCATGGGATGGCAAGAGTCTTACACGACTTAGTGACTAAACCACTAAGGGATAAAACCTACTGCAGTGAACTGAATTCACTCTCTTCCCCCTTTCTCTACCCTCCACTCCCAACCCCTACACTGAGTCAGTAGCCACAGTGGACACCAAAGTACAAAGATGAAAGAAAAGAGTCAAATTCTTGGATGAGAGTCCTAAGTTCTTGAAACCCTAGCCAAGAGAGATGTGCAAGTGGCTGAGGCCAGTGACCTGAAGGAACCTCAGGGTTGCAATAAGGAGGACACAGAGTGACATGTGAAGGAACAAGCATATCTAAGTATCTGCAGCAGGGACAGAGGCCAAACTCGTGTCACTTCAAAGAATGTTAGACAAAACCGTCCTTTCCAAAGCCAGAGAAGCTACTTAAGCCATCCTCAGATCTTAAACTGCCAGCCCTAGTTCAAATGGGTTCAAATCGATTGAGGTTAGTTAAAAGTAACTAGCTTAAGTTCTCTATCACTATTCTTAAGGCTCCAATTTCAAATAAAGTTCAATCATAGGGGAATAAATTTTATTATATTTCCTTTATGCTTGCTTTTGTATGTATCATAGAACTTTCGATTAAAGCCAAACTTTAATTCTACATTTGCACCACAAGATAACTTTTAATTAAGACTACTTCCTTATTTCTCACCCTCAGTCAGTACTACTAATTTTACACTCAGAAAAGAAAACCAGGAGCCTGTGTGCCCTATGTCTCACATAGTTTCTCCCTCTGATGTCAACAGAAAAGATATTTGCTAGATCAGTCAAGTCCAGAGAGTACAGTGATTTGCCAAATATGGTCCACTGAAGCACTGAGAATTTAGCGTTAGGTTTCAGCATTTGTTGCTGTCACTCAGATACTAAATCTATATTTACTTGAGGCAGTGAGTGGAGATTTAAATAGAAAAATCCAAAGCATCCAAGGTACTCGTCTTTCCTGACTTAGCTGTTTTTGAGAGTTACTCTCAAGGAGCTATAGTCTTTCAAAACTGGTCAAATAAAATTCTATTAGTATTATCATAAATTTTGTAAAGGATTAGCAAAAAAAAAATAAATTTAACTTTCTCTTTACCATTTTATGATTATCTGACTGGTCATTTCATGTCACTGTTCATTGGGATTCCAAATATAAAATATGACCAGTGTCAAAATACAGTAAGTGCTCTCAATTTAAAAATGAAGATGTCTAATTATGATAATAGTAATATGAAAATAATAGACCATTAATACACATTACTTTTAAATATATTAAAATTTAAATATAAAATTGTATATTAAAATTTAGCAGAATGGTCTGAGGACATAGAATTAAGGTTTAAAATCACCATATAAATTCAGATGTACAGATTAGATGAACAAAATAATATTTCTAAAATTGGGGAAATTATTTGTCAGTAAAGGCAATACAACATTCCTGCCCACCTGCTAAAAAAGCTAAAAAACAAAACCTGGATAAAATATAGAAGCTGGTCAGTAGGAAAATAATGGATGAAAGTCTAGGAATTCACGCTGTGACTGGTGGGCCAACAGCAATGTTGCAGGTGGAATGTAGAAGGGGATTCCAAAGAACATGGCTCATCATGTATTATACAGCACAAATTATCAAGTCTGTACAATTGGAACCATTTTTCAAGTGTGGGGACTCGAGTTTGAAAGGTGTTGGTTGGAAGACACCCCCCAAACTAACATCACAGAGCATCACATCGGCAAGTGTTCCTATCTTTGAGCAATAGTTTGGATTCTTGTGCTTTATGTAAAAGGAAAAGGATGCTGACACTGAAGTTGTGCACATGTGGGGGCAGGAGGGATATGGGAAATCAGTGTACTACTCTCTTCTCAATTTTGCTGTGAACATAAAGCTACTCTAAAATATAGTGTAGTCACTCGGTCGTGTCTGACTCTCCATGACTCCAGTCCCCCAAGCTCCTCTGTCCATGGGATTCTCTAGGCAAGATCACTGGAGTAGACTGCCATTCCCTTCTCCAGGACTCTAAAACATAAAATCTTTTTTAAAAATTCTCATTTTGGAGAAAATCTGGCTCAGAAATCATAGTTTTAGTGTTCAACACATTGCTTTCCTTTTCTGTAAATCCTTACCTATTTTAATCTTGGAAGTTTTTTTTCCCCCCTCTCTACTTTGTTAATTTTAGACTTTCCACTTTCTTTACAACCTCACCAGCTAATCAAAGTTTTTTCAGTAATTATAATGAATTAACGGTTATGTTTAAGCAATTTCAAATGGTAGGTCCATATATATAAAAACTAATGTCAACAACCACATATTCTATTTACTATTGCTGGGAGAAATATCAATAACCTCAGATATGCAGATGACATCACCCATTTATGGCAGAAAGTGAAGAAGAACTAAAGAGCATCTTGATGAAAGTGAAAGAGGAGAGTGAAAAAGTTAGCTTAAAGCTCAACATTCAGAAAACTAAGATCATGGCATCCAGTCCCATCACTTCATGGGAAATAGATGGGGAAACAGTGGAAACAGTGGCTGACTTTATTTTTGGGGGCTCCAAAATCACTGCAGATGGTGATTGCAGCCATGAAATTAAAAGACACTTACTCCTTGGAAGGAAAGTTTTGAACAACCTAAATAGCATATTAAAAAGCAGAGACATTACTTTGTCCACAAAGGTCCATCTAGTCAAGGCTATGGTTTTTCCAGTGGTCATGTACGGATGTGAGAGTTGGACTATAAAGACAGTTGAGCACCAAAGAATTGATGCTTTTGAACTGTGATGTTGGAGAAGACTGTTGACAGTCCCTTGGACTGCAAGGAGATCCAACCAGTCCATCCTAAAGGAGATCAGTCCTGGGTGTTCACTGGAGTGACTGATGTTGAAGCTGAAACTCCAATACTTTGGCCACCTCATGTGAAGAGTTGACTCACTGGAAAAGACCCTGAGGCTGGGAGGGATTGGGGGCAGGAGGAGAAGGGGATGACAGAGGATGAGATGGTTGGATGGCATCACCGACTCAATGGACATGGGTTTGTGTAGACTCCGGCAGTTGGTGAGGGACAGGGAGGCCTGGCATGCTGCAGTTCATGGAGTCACAAAGAGTTGTACACTACTTAGTGACTGAACTGAACTGAACCCCTCTAAAAATATTATAAGGAGTCCAATAAGGCAGATATGTTAATGGTAAAAGTATTCTGCCGAATTGACGAATGTGATTGGCACAGACAGAAAACTCTAGCACAGCTTAATTTTATAGCTGCCTGACAGTTGTCTCCAATTCTTTGTTCAAGTACTTTCTGAGGGTTCTGCCTACCACCCTAAGTAGTGTGAACACAAAGAGCACACATACCAGGTGTGTGAGCTTACTTTGCTAGAGCTGTGAAAATGTATTTGAAATCTGAAGAGACAATGGGAAATGAATTTGACATCCCTATTAATGCAGTTTTACTTCAGTGAGACTTTTTCATGTCACTAGATAAATAAAACGTACATACACAAAATGTCTCATATTTCTGTACCTCCATAAAATATACATTCCTGTATCCCCCAAATATTGGCAAAGTACTGCTATTAATATACTTATTAACTAAGTTTTTCTTGATAATCTGCACATTGGCCAAAAAAAAAAGACTAAGAGCTCACTGCTAGAATTTTGAATCAGGGTTCCTTTTAAGAAAAAGGAATGGCAAATGTCCAGATACCTATTGAGAACACCAACAATGACATACAGTTGAGAAATAGCAATAATTATTATGAACATGATAGTTTTTATGTCTACGTTGTAGATAATGTGTGGTGTCCAGAAGGTTTTGAGGAATTTCTTTCCTCTGCTTACTTAAAACACATAGACTAGGTCAGAGCTTCTACTAAGACCAGGAAGACAGTTTAATGCTACAATGAAGTAATTTACTCTGTACTCTAGACATAATATTGACACCTAATGGTATTTACATAGTTTTTCTTGAAAGAGTATATGCACCAAGAAAGACAGTTCCAAAAACATGTTGGTCAAATTTAGCGAACTATTAGATCTTTGCAGGAAGAATATTATATAATTTAATACATAATTTTTCTGTTGCTTAATATAATCTTTCTTAACACAACACGTCAAACTGTGAATTCTCTTCTGCTATAAAGAAACATGCAAGGAGTGGTATCTTTCATAGTCTTACATGTCATACATTTCATAAAGAGAAAGTTATATAACATAAGACGAACTTATTTCCACGCTGAAAGTTAAAATTGATAATATTTGAAACACTAGGGCTTTCCTGGTGGCACAGTGGTAAATAATCTGCCTGCAAAGTAGGAGACCTGGGTTCAGTCCCTGGGTCAGGAAGACCCCCTGGAGTAGGAAATGGCAACCCATTTCAGTATTCTTGCCTGAGAAATCCCATGGACTGCGGAACCTGGCGGGCTACAGTCCATGAGGTCCCAAAGAGCCAGACATGACTGAGCCCAGCACAAATACACGACGTCACAGCACGCTACATATTAATTCATGGTGACAGAGCTTTTAAGAAGTTTGTTTGAAAAAAAACATAAAGGTTCAAAGAAACAAAGTAGACAGTGGAGAAACATCTTAAATGCTCACTCCTCTATTTTGGCAGCTTTATGTAAATAGAAGGGAAATTTTAAAATGTTACCCAGACCAATCCTACTGACACTGTCTCTGATTGTCCCTACTTTTCCCATATGTAACGTGTAACTAAATTCTGCCTACTCTTAACAGTTATCTCTTCTTTCCATCCTTCCATTTCTTTAACCGCTTGAGTTGAAACCATCCAGACCACTACAAAAGCCTTGGTGATCCCGGTTTTACCTTCCTCTCCTGGAAGCCATCATTGTTGCAACTGGGCACACAAAAACACCAACAATGACCCAGTTATCCAATAGGCTAGTTCAATTGTAAGACATGTAAAGGGTAGATGCTGTGTCGTATTTCTCTTTCTCTCCAGAGTGTGTGGCACAGTATATGATATAGAGAGTTCTAGATTAAAAGCACTCATTAATGCAACTCCATTCCCAGAGACTACATACAGTGTAGAACACAATATGTATTCAATAGAACAGATTTTGAATGAATAAGCTTTTTTATTGAACTAATATAACTTACACATTCTTGCCAGATAAGCCTTCTAAACTACCTAAAATATATTCCCACTTCAGAAATTTTCAGTGGCTACCCACTTCCATCGGGATGAAATCCATCGAAGGCATTCCACAACGCAGGCTCTCCCTGGGACCTCCCTTCTGTCTCTGCTCATCAATCCTTTATAGAAGGCAACATGGCAGAGTAGAAAGGGCGCTGCTTCTGATATCAGAGTGGTTACTGAGTTATGTTTGAGTCTTGACTTGATGGCTTACTGATGTATGATGTTATAAACTCTTTGAACCTCACATTTTACTAAATAAAAGTAATTACTACCTGGTAGAAGTTGTAAACCAAAAGTAATAATCAAAATACAGATAGGGCACAGAAAGGAAGAACTCTATGAACTCTGCTTCTATTGCAGTTTCTTTCTCAATCAGATTTTATCCTCTTAACCTTTGTTTAGTATGCTCTTCCTGATAGCTGAAGCAAAGAATTCAACCTACTATTACTGGCACCTAAGCTCCGTTCATTCTGTAAGGCCAGCTCAAAAGCTACTCTTTCATATTCAAGCACCAAGCAGATGTAAACACAATTGGTAATCAGCTAATTAAGGGTGGGCCCAAGATAATGTTGTTATTCAGTAAGAAAATAATTATCTATAAGGGAAGAACAGATAGGTATAAATTAGTGATCTGATCTCAGAACTTTAAGCCACCAACAAAAAGTTCCCTGTCAGTCTCTGAGGCTTTAAAAGAAAAACTGTAATGGGGAGGATTGCAAACCAGCAACTTGGTAAACATCGCAAGTGTCATACCTTCTATGAACTCTCTCCCTCTCCATGAGAGCATAAGCCCAGAGTTGTTACTCTTTCTGCATTCACTGTAGTACTACTGTGCACTGCTGTGAAACACACATAGCTACAGAATGCTAATTACTTCCTAAGTTATATCTGTTAGTTCACCATCACCAATTCCTTCAGAACAAAACACAATGCCAGATTCTTTAGGCTTTCCATCAGTGTTTTCTACACAGTAGGTATTCAACAAATATTTGAATGACCATTATATGTAGATGGTCAGGTAGCGAAAGCATTGTGCTATTTCTTTTTTAATTAATGCAAGTACATTTAAAAATGTTATTTGCGACAAATCATTCAAGCTAAATATAAATGGTTGCACATAATTCTGAACGCACCTCACGCAGCTCTCCAGTTTTAAAATATGCTATTTCTTCTAACAGTCCTTAATACAGGACACTGACCTACTGAAATATGGTACCCAAGATGATGTAGATGTTGGCAAAAGTAGAACTAATTGCTGAGTTCTCTGTCAGTAATCCTCAATCCTGACTATACAATAAAATCATCTGGGGAAAAAAATTTTTTTAATATCAATACCAAGCCGATTATTATAATCTCTAGGATAGGAACTAAATAATGTTTTTTTGAAAATATCTCAGGTAACTCAAATATGCATCTGTGCTTAAAACCACTCAATCACACTTAATTTCAATGAACAACATGAATTGCTAACAGTTTCTGAGAAAGTCACTAAGATCCCTTCTGCTCACTATTGTTTCCTGGGTTTTAAATATTTAAGTATTTGAAACACATACTCTTTATTAAGTATTTTTCCACCACTCTTGCACCACTATCTATCCAACACCCTTTTATTCTGATTACCTCAGCCTTAAGAAAAAAGTAATGCATGTTAACAGTCAGATAAAAATTACCTCTCTTATGAGCTCAGTGAGTGAAGAAAGAAGCTACCTCAGGGTGGCTGACGACAGGTGACTGGTCTGCAACATTTAGGAAGTCCCTCACACCTGTCGAGGGAGGCAAAGACTGCAAGAGAGAGGCTGAGTCTGACTGAGCAGGCGCAGAAGGGCAAACAGTGCTCCAACTACTGTTGGCAGCGCTCTAAAAATAAAACTACAAAAGCACTGGGAAGGCAGAGTGAATTCCTAACACTTGTTCTCTTCTATTTCAGTCTGTTATGAAGCAGGTGACCTCAGCACCAAGCAATGAGTCTTTTAACTTTCTGTATCCCTCACTTTCAGAAATGATCCTCAGTTATGTTGCCATGACTGAATTCATTCCAACTGCTTCATATTCATAATCATAAAGAGAATCTTTTTTTAATCTTTCAAGACTGCTCTCTCGTAGGATTACACTCTAAAATAAGCTTCTTTGATATTCATTTGCCTATCTTACTTTGAAGATTTCTTTCACATGTATTATTCTGGGGAAAAACTGTTTATCTGTTAATATTTTATGTATTCTTTCCGGGACTCTTGGTCTAAGAAGCAAGAGTTAAAAGAGTTATTAACACATCCAGAGAAATACCAATTTAAATGTCTTCCACTGAAAAATCACTGGCCCAGAGAAAGGAAAATTACAGACTTCCTAATAACATATTTCATGAGCCAAATAAGGTCATCCTTATTTTAAATGCTATTTTAGATGTTTGGTCCAGAATAGTCTGCATGAGACGGTAATAAAATGTTGAGGAGGAGACCAAGTCTGGAATCAGCTCAGAGCTGCATCCCCTGTCCACTGTTGCTGGTCTGAAGCACAGAATTCAACTGCTCAAGACCTCAGCTTCTTCTTCATTTATGAAAGGTGAAAATAATGTCTATCCCTGTTTTATAAAGTTAAGGTCAGAATTAAATAAGACAGTATCAGCAGGACACTAGCTTACTGTCTGGCCCCTAGCATTCAATAAATACTACAGATGATAGTTACTGGTGATAATAAGCTATTGATATTAGTCAATGAGCAGCAGATGATCGAACCATCAAGAAGCAATACTATTTTAACTGCTGCTGATGTTTTTAAGTAGGCACCTACTATTTACATCTAAGAATCCAAAATCTCAAAGCCTTTTTTCTAAATGGGTTTGCCTCTTCCTGTTTTTCTGGCAGAAAGAGCATAATAGAAGTGAAAAATATCTTGGGGAATTTTTTTTTGCTGGTGGTAAACTGTGATAGAGGAAATTTTGCATTTTGGTACATTTCTCACAACATGCATATACTAGAGATGCCTGTATTTGGTGAAAAGTTGAAATTATTTCATAGAGATTGATAGTGCCTCAAAACATTCCACTCCTAAGCTCAAGCCAAAACAAAAACTACACACACACACACAATCTATTAATACAGATCCCAGAAAAATCCTGATTCATGATTAATCATTATCACTTTACCTAAATCTCAAACAATGTAATTGAGTTGCCTCCCAACAAGGTGTCATGAAATACATGAGAAGTCATTTTAAAAACTAAACTTTGATCAAAATTCTCGGTTCATCTCACAGGCATCACCCCTGGATTCTTGATCTGTCTTCCCAGAGACTGTTCACATTTTACACTTTTGTATTTGTATCTGAACCTATCTGTGTCCTAACTGTTTCAGCCATTTTCTCTGGTTTGGTTCTCAAAGAAATAGAAACCAGTTGTAAATCTGGCGAAAACTAGTTTTATTTTTTAAAGAGTATATGTAGTAAGTTGCTTCTCACCTTATTCTTTAGACCAGAAGTCATTAATTATTGGTATGCAGAAATCTATGTTAAAAATACTTGAAATTCAGAAGGTCCATTTAGAGTAAACATCATATACCTCCCTTGAGATTAACAAGACATTGTATTAAACTCAGAAGTAACTGAAATATTTCCCAAGTTCTTTCAGATGTAAAATGATGAGGGAAAAAAAGTTCCAAAATGCTTATAAACTACTAGCAAGCATAGAAGTATAAACAAGAAGTTAATACTTACTTCTAAGTAAGTATAACTAAGTAAGTTTGCTACAAGTAAGGTATTTAGTTTGCTAAAGTATTTTAACTATATTCAATGTATCTAAAAAAGAAATAATACTATTTGAATTAGTTCCCATATATTTCCATATTAGTTCCCATCCCACAAACTAAACAGATTTACACAGCCTACATGAGTATTTCTTGGATAACTTTTCTGAGCATTTCCTAAGTGGATATTTCTCAATCACTGTTTTTGACTGCAGAACCATTATTCTGTCTGTACAAGAGGAACACTGTATTGACTTATTAATTTTCCTGCTATAATATCTAACATTTGCCCAAAGGAAAATGGGTCATCAGCAAGTTTATTTCTATTCATGCTCTGATTTCTCAGCCAAGTAAGTGACAGGTCTGCACTTTTAGGCCTGGGCCGAGACTGTTTCTTCAGATGTCTTTCCATCTCTATGACTTGCTGGTCATATGCTTACGACCAACAAGTCCCTGAGGGGCTCCAGAACAATGTCTGACACTGATTTTGGCTAGTCTCATTATTCCGTAGAAAAATAAATGGAGCTTATTCTATTGTATGGGTGGTTTACAAAAAACAGTGTTTTTTTTTTTTTTAATTCTTGATTACAACCAAAACACTTGTTAACCCAAAATAATCTAGAAAAAAATAATAAAAGTAAAATAAGTATTAATAATAAGTAAAAACAAGTACTAAGTATTCTTATAGCTGTCCTATGAATTATCTAAGCTATGATCTTGCTCAATGCCTTTGTTTCTTCAAGAACTAATATACTGCCTAGCCTATGATTGACAATGTTTAATTATTTTGTTGTTGTTCAGTTGCTCAGCTGTGTCCTACTCTTTGTGACCCCATGGACCAAAAAAAATATATATATGTATATATATATCTTACTAACCTAATTCATTAGTATATGTTACATATACACACATATTTACATCAGTTCAGTTGCTCAGTCATGTCTGACTCTGTGACCCCACGGATTGCAGCACACCAGGCTTCTCTGTCATCACAAATTCCCAAAGCTTGCCCAAACTCGAGTCCATCAAGTTGATGATGTCATCCAACCATCTCATCCTATGTACCTATATATTATATAGATGCAATACATACGTGATACATGAGATACATGATGTGTATGTGCATCTATAGATACAATGCATATTTATAGAAACATTACACTGAATATTTTACTAATGAGGTTATATTATCATGAATGATATTTATAATCATCTATATGCCAGAAGTACTAGAATACCAATGAAATACTAAAATGACAAACCAAGACACAATTGTAACACAGTCATTGTAACACATATTTTGTTCATAATAGAACAAAAATGCTAGTGTCTAAACAAGACGGTGGGTGTCTACGTGTGTGCCAAGTCACTTCAGTCATGGCCAACTCTATGTGACGCTGTGGACTACACAGCCTGCCAGGCTCTTCTGTCCATGGGATCTCCAGGCAAGAATACTAGAGTGGGTTGCTGCGCTCTCTCCTCCAAGCGATCTTCCCGACCTAGGGATAGAACCCTTGTCTTTTACATTTACCTGCATTGGCAGGCAGGTTCTTTACCACTAGTAGCACCTGGGAAGCCAACACTGCTTTTCAAACATAAGATGAGCACAGAAAAAGCAAGGAACAGAACCACCAATCTTAATGATGGGTTTAATATTATACAAATCCAACACACTGGCTTAAATGAGGAAAATGAATAGCCTGACGTCACATATCAATATTGTGCTCTACACCTTGTTCAAAGTATTCCATTATATCACCACATTTGAGTATTCCATAATATCACCACACTTGAATGTCACAGCCACACAGTGAGCTCAGTAAGATAGATCATTTGAAAGCATTTTACTGATGAGGAAATGGAGACTGAAGTGTCAAACACTGTAAACATGGGCCCATGGCTAGCAAGCAAGTCTAGGTCACAACTGACCCTACACATATACTATAGAGTTGGTTATGGAACCATCAAACAAGCTTCAGGAAAAATGACAAGTCTAAAGAACTATTAAGCGTAACAACAATGAAATACAGAGTGTTAATCTATGGTAAGTAAGAGTAGCAATGAGTGTTAGAAGCACACATCAAGCATCTATCCAGCATGACCAAGGAGCAAAGAGCATCAAATCTTGAAAGAAGACATATGCAGTATTGATTCCGCAGACAAGTGGTTGTGACCCACTCTAGGGAGGCCTATGTGTCCAAAAGGTTTATTATAACAATGCTTTCTTCAAGAAGGTGGACACAGTACCAGCACTGATGGTTCACAGTGAGCCCCACCTCCGATTCTGCGAGACTGTACACCCTGGGAGTGTACACCTCGGTGAAACTGTGTGTTTAACGCCCTGGCGCTGGCCATCCATTTGTCCTTATAAACACATCATCAGCACCTTAAAAATGTACACAGTAACAAATCCATACTCTTCTAACAGAGATGTCCCACACTAAAAGGTACTATTATTATATTATTTTATGAGAAGAAATAAAAGCTTTCCAATTTGGCCTCTTTTTTTTTTTTTTTTTTAATTTAATCTTTAAAGGCCTAAGGGTTGTGTTTATATCTTGGGAAGTCTGTCTGGCAAGAATCATCCTATTCATCCATCACTTATTTTCCTAAATCTGGAGCACACCCATTGGTGCTGTGCCAGGGAGGAGTACAAGCATAATAATATCAGATAAAAGTCTCTCTTTGTAAGAGAAGGCCAGAAAAATGCCTTTGGCACGCAATCTAGGAGCTGCATGAAACTCCCTAGAACTTTTACCTCCGAGATCTCAAAGACAAGCTCCATTGCTGCATACATCTTGATTCTAGTCAGGTAGGTTTTGTATGACTCTTACCCACTGCACAGGCTATGTAGGAATATGCAACAGTAGCCTTTGAATATTTTTCCTTAGCTTAAATGTATTGCACTTTATCTTTCATTAGTTCAATCTTAATTTTTAAAAGAAAAAACATCTCAAAGACAAGCCAGTTAGCAGGCAACCATATATGTGTATGGCTAGTACATGATGCTGAAGCTGAAGCTGTAATACTTTGGCCACCTGATGAGAAAAGTCGACTCACTGGAAAAGACCCTGATGCTGGGAAAGATCAGAGAAGGCAGGAGGAGGAGAAGACGAAAGAGATGAGATGGCTGGATGGCATCACCAACTCAACGGACATGTGTTTGATCAAGCTCCAGGAGACGGTGAAGGAGAGGGAAGCCTGGCGTGCTGCAGTCCATGGAGTCGCAAAGAGTCAGACATGACTGAGTGACAACAAGTACATATAAACACACCCAGTAAAAGAATACTGGGAGTATAAATACATGAAGCATTCATAGTTAAATGTTCTACAGGAATTATTTTTAATGATGTCTCATTTAAAATGAAACCACTGAAATAATTACAGTATCTGATGACAATCTGAGCCATCAGATACTGGATGACTCAGTGTGATATCCTGACCTCCCCAGCAGAGCAGCTCAGACCTGGGGTCTGTACTGAGGCTGCCATAAAGCAAAGCACCACAAAACGAGGTGGCACAGAACAGAAATCTATCACCTTACAGTTCTGAGGGTTACAAGTTTAATATCAAGATGTCAGCAGGGCCATGCTCCCTCTGGAGGCACCAGGGAGGAAGTGTTCCAGGCCCCTCGCCTAGTTTCTGGAGGGTCCTTGGCTTTTGGCAGCACATGGCACTGTCCCGATGTTTGCGTCAAGGTCCAAATTTTCTCTTTCTATATGGATACTTGTCATAGACTACAGCCCACCCTTCTGCAGCTTGAACTAATTTAAATTGATTACATCTGCAAAGACCCCATTATAAACTAAAGACACATCCTGAGGCAAAGGTGGTTAGAACTTCAACACAGTGATTCTGGGAGAACACAAGTCAACCTATGATAGTGTCCCATGCAGGGACTCAAAAGCAGTCTCAAGTTAAGAATGTTCTTCGTGTTCACTGTTTGCATAGCTTGATAATTCACCGCTGTATAGAAAGTTTAATATTATATGTATATATATACAAAAGCTTTTCTACTATGATTGATAAAGGCTTGAAAAAGAACATCAAAAGAAAAAAAAAAAGATGGAGAAATTGGAAAACATACACTAAATGAAATGGGAGCACTGAAAATGAAATAGAGAAAGTGAAACAAATGAGATAAAAGAAAAAGACCATATAATGATTATAGTAAATATACTTTAGAAGACTTGTGAATTTTTGCCTAACTAAAAACTTTATGACATTTTGATTCTACTTGTTTGACTCAGTATGAATAGAATGTTAGATTCTTATTTAAAAAAAGATATGCAACAAGCAACAGGTTTACTGTTAGCATAGGGAACTATAGTCAGTATCTTATAATAACATACAAAGGAAAATAATTTCAAAAATAATACGTGTGTATGCATAACTGACCATCTTGCTGTGTACCTGAAACTATACTTCAATAAAATATGTATCTTAAGAAAAACAACGGAAAACCAACAAGAACCTACTGTACGGCACAGTGAACTCTGCCCAATGTTATATGACAGCCTGGATACTAGGGGAGTTTGGGGGAGAATGGATACATGTATACATGGCTGAGTCCTTTCACTCTTCACCTGAAACCATCACAACAATGTTAATTGGCTACCCCCCAACACAAAATAAAAATATTTTTTAAAAAGATTAATATTGTGTGATATAAAATATCCCACTTCTCGACACATTTAAAGGAAAGCATATATTCAGGATAAGAAGAAGCTAGAACAAGTATGTCTCAACTATTTTGCTTTTTTTTTTTAGAGTTGATATAGCTACAATCCAGACATACGTATATTAGTTTATAAATACTCAACATTTTACTATATGTTACATATACATTAATAATATACAATCTAACCTTCCTACTAATGACAACCACATACTGGAATGCATGGTAAGGCATACTGGTGATAGAGCCTGAGCATACCACGACTATACAATTTGGTGTCTGAACCTGGACACTGAAAGTGACAGTGTAGTATCAACAAGCAGGATGAGTGACAAGCAGAAACCAAAAGGGTCCTGGTCAAGCCCAACATGAGGATAAGAGAAAAAGAACTGGGCTGAAATAAAATGCTGGAAGGTAGATATCTTTTCCTTTATTAGTCTGTAGTAGAGAATGGGAAAGGCAGTGATTATTCTGCTCACGTAGGAATACCTATAAGAAGAACACCTATAAGAAGAGAGAAAATGTGAGGAAATGCACTAGATTTTACAAAGTATCCAAGTATAATATATATTTGTTTTGTGAATAAAATGATATGCCGGAGAAAAGCATGAGAGTGGATAATATGAAACGGAAATATTGTTAATCACATAAAAGCGGATATTTCTAGCCTCTCCTACATTGATCAGAGTAGAAAACAGATCTGAATTAATTCAGTTCAGTTCAGTCACTCAGTCATGTCCAACTCTTTGCAACCCCATGGACTGCAGAATGCCAGGCCTCCCTGTCCATCACCAACTCCTGGAGTTCACTCAATCTCATGTCCATCGAGTTGGTGATGCCATCCAACCATCTCATCCTCTGTCGTCCCCTTCTCCTCCCGCCTTCAATCTTTCCCAGCATCAGGGTCTTTTCCAGTGAGTCAGCTGTTCCCATAAGGTGGTTTCAGCTTCCACATCAGTCCTTCTAACGAATATTCAGGACTGAATTCCTTTAGGATGGACTAGTTGGATCACCTTGCTGTCCAAAAGTCTCTCAAGAGTCTTCTCCAACATCACAGTTCAAAAGCATCAATTCTTTGGGGCTCATCTTTCTTTATAGTCTAACTCTCACATCCATACATGACCACTGGAAAAACCACAGCTTTGACTAGATAGACCTTTGCTGGCAAAGTAATGTCTCTACTTTTTACCATGCCGTCTACGTTGGTTATAACTTTTCTTCCAAGGAGCAAGTGTCTTTTAATTTCATGGCTGCAATCACCATCTGCAGTGATTTTAGAGCCCCTCAAAATAAAGTCTGTCACTGTTTCTACTGGTCCCCCATCTATTTTCCATGAAGTGATGGGACCAGATGACATGACCTTAGTTTTCTGAATGTTGAGCTTTAAGCCAACTTTTCACTCTCCTCTTTCACTTTCATCAAGAGGCTTTTGGGTTCCTCTTCACTTTCTGCCATAAGGGTGGTATCATCTGCATATCTGAGGTTATTGATATTTCTCCAGGCAATCTTGATTCCAGCTTGTGCTTCTTCCAGCCCAGCATTTCTCATGATGTACTCTGCATATAAGTTAAATAAGCAGGGTGACAGTAGATAGCCTTGACATACTTTTTTCCCAATTTGGAACCAGTCTGTTGTTCCATGTCCAGTTCTAACTGTTGCTTCCTGACCTGTATAGATTTCTCAGGAGGCAGGTCAGGTGGTCTGGTATTCCCATCTCTTTCAGAATTTTCCACAGTTTATTGTGATCCACACAGTCAAAGGCTTTGGCATAGTCAATAAAGCAGAAATAGGTGTTTTTCTGGAACTCTCTTGCTTTTTCAATGATCCAGTGGATGATGGCAATTTGACCTCTGGATCCTCTGCCTTTTCTAAATCCAGCTTGAACATCTGGAAGTTCATGGTTCATGTACTGTTGAAGCCTGGCTTGGAGAATTTTGAGCATTACTTTACTAGCGTGTGAGGTGAGTGCAACTGTGCAGTAGTTCGAGCATTCTTTGGCATTGCCTTTCTTTAGGATTGGAATGAAAACTGACCTTTTCCAGTCCTGTGGCCACTGCTGAGTTTTCCAAATTTGCTGGCATATTGAGTGCAGCACTTTCACGGCATCATCTTTTAGGATTTGAAATAGCTCAACTGGAATTCCATCACCTCCATTAGCTTTGTTCGTAGTGATGCTTCAGAAGGCCCACTGGACTTCCCATTCAGGATGTCTGGCTCTAGGTGAGTGATCACACCATCGTGATTATCTGGGTCATGAAGATTCTCTTTGTATAGATCATCTGTGTATTGTTGCCACCTCTTCTTAATATCTTCTGCTTCTGTTAAGTCCATACCATTTTTGTCCTTTATTGAGCCCATCTTTACATGAAAAGTTCCCTTGGTAGCTCTAATTTTCTTGAAGATATTCCTAGTCTTTCCCATTTTATTGTATTCCTCTATTTCTTTGCCTTAATCTCTGAGGAAGACTTTCTTAACTCTCCTTGCTATTCTTTGGAACTCTGTATTCAAATGGGTGTATCTTTCCTTTTTTCCTTTGCCTTTCGCTTCTCTTCTTTTCATAGCTATTTGTAAGGCCTCCTCTGACAACCATTTTGCCTTTTTGCATTTCTTTTTCTTGGGGATGGTCTTGATCCCTGCCTCCTATACAATGTCACAAACCTTCATCCATAGTTCTTCAGGCACTCAATCTATCAGATCCAATTCCTTGAATCTGTTTTTCACTTCCACCATATAATCGTAAAGGATTTGATTTAGGTCATACCTGAATGGTCTAGTGGTTTTTCCCTACTTTCTTCAATTTAAGTCTGAACTTAGCAATAAAGAGTTCATGATCTGAGCCACAGTCAGCTCCCAGTCTTATTTTTGCTGACTGTACAGAGCTTTTCCATCTTTGGCTGAAAATAATGCAATCAATTGACCATCTGGTGATGACCACGTGTAGAGTCTCCTCTTGTGTTGTTGGAAGAGAGTGTTTACTAAGACCAGTGCCTTGGCAAAACTCTGTTAACCTTTGCCCTGCTTCATTCTGTACTTCAAAGTCAGATTTGCCTGTTACTCCAGGTATCTCTTGACTTCCTGCTTTTGCATTCCAATCCCCTATAATCTTTTTTGGGTGTTAGTTCTAGAAGGTCTTGTAGGTCTTCATAGAACTGTTCAATTTCACCTTCTTCAGCACTAGTGGTCGGGGCATAGACTTGTATCACTGTGATATTGAATGGTTTGCCTTGGAAACTAACAGAGATCATTCTGTCGTTTTTGAGATTGTATCCAAGTACTGCATTTCAGACTCTTTTGGGATCTTGTCTTGAATTATTTTAAGACCCCCATTTAAGCCAAGCAACTAAAAAGATAAACTATTTGCATTTAACAGACAGGAAAAAAAAAAAAGAAGCAAAGAAATTTCTTTTGACTGAACAGAGAAAAAAAAAAAAGAGTATCTTGGACCAGATATTCTGGGTTTCCCTTTTCACTGTGTAATAGCATTCCCTGCTAACCAATGTGGCCAGTGATCATTGGGATTACTGTTTCTACACTACACCACTTTGTGTTGCCATTCCTGTGAGTGTACTGTCCTGAAAGGGAACAAACAGCATGTAGCTATTCTCCATTTACAGAAAAACGTAGATGAGCCGAAACACCTGGTATTCATTTCATACTCATCAGGATATTTTTGGTGTGTGATCAGTCAGACCAGTACTATAAAATTTCAAAGCTCCACATAAGACAGAACACTCGACAGTATACCTACCAATAGAACTGAGCAGTGCCATGACTTTGTCCCAGAAGGACTTACTGTTTCAAGGACTCTGCCAATTGTTCCCCCCGAAAAAAACGGAGTACTTTCAACCAAGAAGAACCTTCATTAGTTTACTATGCCGCTTTCCCAGGTGAAACAAATTCCCGTAGGGAAAGTGTATGTCCATGTTAATTACAGTTTGCCCACAGGCCACCCTGGCAACTGTCCAGCAATTCTGGTATCTACAAAGCATTTTATTCACTGTGCCCAAGGACAGAAGAGTTTGTCTCATTTCCGCTCCAGACTCAGCAGGAAAAGCAGACACCAATATGCTTCTGTTAAAGACAAGTTTCACTACAAAATTTTCCTTCAGGAAATTCAGAGATCTCCAGGAACAGGAGAATTTTACCCTTGCACATGTGACTATATGTTAAATAATTACACTTCCTGCTTCACCAAGCACTAAATTTAACAGCTTAACTTAGAAAATATTTTGAACTAGCTAATTTACTTTTTTAATGGCATACGTATTATCAGGGATTAATGAGCAAAACTCACTGATGTGACAAAATGTTAGCAAAATGCTAACACCACCTAAGCATTGTGGGAGTGAGCCAAAAATAGACATCATTGGCAAGAGGAATACATAGTAGGGGCCAATTTATTGTGCAGATTCCATCTAGATCAGTGGTTCTCAACCAGGAGTGATTGTGCACCCAAGAAGACATCTGACAATGTCTGGAGATGTTTTTTTTATTACTGTGACTTGGAAAATTGCCACTAGCCTCTAACAGGTAGACCGAGGATGCTGCTAAGTACAAAGCACATGACAGACCACTGTCACAAAGATCTATCTAGTCAAAATATCAACAGTGCCAAGCCTGAGAAACCCAGCCTTACAATGTATGGGAAAATTAGTGGTTTTTTAAAATAAATTCCATGTGGTAATACTATTTTTCCTAGGTACATTTCAATAGACTTAAATAGTTATTTTCAGTGAAGCTTCTTTGATTTGATTTTTATAACTTGTCAAAATTATAATTCTGAATTGTTCCCAAATACTATGATAAGAAATATACTATAAAATTAAAACAAAATAGTCTAGCCTTTATCATATTTCCTGAATTTAGTAGAAATGAAGATTGGTAAGAAATATAAATGAATCAAAACTGAACTGCATGTAATATCAAATAACTTTTAAAACTTCTTAATTTCCAGTTTTTACCTCATAACCAACTCATGATTTTGTTTTGTTTTTATAAAACACCACTTTTAACCCACCACATCATTACAGCCAGAAACAGAACCACACTCGTTGAAAGATAAAAGAATGAGAAACACTTTCAGAAATGTACCTAAATGAATATAAAGAGGAAATCTATTGCTATATCTTGGAAAATGTTAGAATATCTTCTCTGTGATATACTTTACAGAACAATTGCTTTAAGCAGTTTGAGGTTCTTGTTTCCATATTTTAAACAACAACAATTTTGGAGAATACATGCCTTTGATAAATTTGTATTATGTTTTACGTAGAGCAGATTTTCAATCTTCAATTCAGAATGTAAAGTATTCAGAAAAATCAGAGTAAGAAGAAAGTCATCAGGCCACAGCTTCCTCTAACACTGGCTGTATCACTTATTTCTTTATGATTCAGTTATCCTTTATACTTCTTCAAGTGCAAGTCCTTCAAAATATCTTTATCTTTTTATTCCAATGGTCTTCCCCTCTTAATCTACCACACTGGTATTCCACTAACCATAATTATGTAAAATAGCACTCCTGCTTCATTATTATAAAATACCACATATATTCAGAGTACTTCTATACTAGATATGTCCAGCTTCTTATCAGCACTTTATTATGTGCCACTGATCAGTTCAGTTCAGTCACTCAGTCATGTCCGACGTTTTGAGACCCCATGGACTGCAGCAGGTCAGGCCTCCCTGTCCATCACCAACTCCCAGAGTTTACTCAAACTAATGCCCATAGAGTCAGTGATGCGATCAAACCATCTCATCCTCTGTCATCCCCTTCTCCTCCCACCTTCAATCTTTTACAGCATCAGGGTCTTTTCAAATGAATCAGCTCTTCACATCAGGTGGCCAAAGTATTGGAGTTTCAGCTTCAATATCAGTCCTTCCAAGAACACGGAGGACTGGTCTCTTTAGGATGGACTGGATGGTCTCCTTGCAGTCCAAGGGACTCTCAAGAGTCTTCTCCAACACCACAGTTCAAAAGCATCAGTTCTTCGGCGCTCAGCTTTCTTTATAGTGCCACTGATAACTATCTACAAAGACTTTAGAATAGTATCGGGAGTTCTAAGGGGCAGTATCTGAAGTTACATAGAAAACCCCAAGAAATCATGCTCTCACAGCTTTTTCCACCACTCTATGGCAAAACATTGGTGAGAAAACTTTCAGGGGCAGAAAGCCCAGATAATCTTTACCTGACAGTGTTTGACAGCTGCAATCACAAAGTCAAAACAGAACCAGAGAAAACTCCTCCCTTAAACGACGATTTGCATTTATATGGTCTACATAATGAGGATATACCACTGGCGATAGACTCCCTTTAAAACCACCTCTCTGGGAAGATTCTGTTTATCCCATGTTTCAGAGAGAAGAGGTCTTTTGAATTTTTTTAAAAGGGGGGGGCAGGTCTCAAATGTTGGATGGAGCATAAACCCAAGGAAGAGCTTGTGTATACCTGTTCCATCAGGAAAGGAGTAAATATAGTGGTAGAGGGATAAGGAAAGAGGCAGATAAGACACAAAGGCACATTTCAACACAGTTGGTTACTGCCTCCATGCTATTAAATGTGAGTGCATGTCAGTTCCTTCGGATAGCCCACCTATGGGTTAAAGGGGACCTAGTTTATTGTGCTTCTAAAGACTTTCACTTACGGTATATCTTCTGTGCCTTTTACACTCTTATTTCTCCCTACCTACCCCACATCCCAAATTACTTTTAGAAAGACAGGGATTTCACAAAAAGGATTACATAAGGAACTTGAAGCACAGAAAAAGAGCCAACAGAATGAAATGTAATCATCCATTTTTCACTGTTTTATATTACAACACATCTGCCTTTTCCTCTTTGCCTAATAAGCATTCTTTGTAACCTTCGGACTCCTTTCGTATCCCTAAGTTTTATAAAGCACATATACATACATAATATAGCAGTTTGGCTAAAAGAAAAAAAAAAAGCACAGCAGGCTTATTTTAACTCAATCTTAGAATATCAACTTAAATAAATGGCCTCTGGTAAATAAACCCAAAACAGCATAATTATCACTAAAACAGATTCAATGTTAGGGTTACTGCCACTGCTAAGCCGCTTCAGTTGTGTCCAACTCTGTGCGACCCCATAGATGGCAGCCCACCAGCTCCTCTGTCCCGGGGATTCTCCAGGCAAGAACACTGGAGTGGGTTGCCATTTCCTTCTCCAATTTTAGGATATTTCTAAATAATAAAGAGAGATGATTACCAGAAGGATAAAAGGTGTTTTCTTGGGTGTTACAGAAGGAAAGAAGACTGATTTGACACGCTGTAAGTTTCTTAAGTGCAAAAAAAAAACCCTGTTGCTACTTACTCAAATGCACCTGAGTATTGGTGGGTTTCAATATTTACTCACATAACAAATCACCAGTCACAGGCACAAGTTTCTGCAAAAATTTCCTGGTCAGTAATGTGTTAAGTCAAGCAAGTTCCAATTTCATTCAGAAAATAAATTTACAGTGAAAAAAATTGTGCTCATAAATTACTATATAGTGGACTTCCTGTCACATTCTTTTCCTACTAGTATTTTTTAATACCCTACAATAAATATTTTGCTATGCCAAAAACACAGAAAACTCTATGATTAAAATGTATATGTGAACATCTCCTAACCCAGAAACCATCATAACATAAACAAACTTGGGCTCTCACATGCAAACATCTTAGGAAAGAAGATGCACGTAGCATTATTAAAATATTGAATCACAAAACTATCAAAATGAAAACTGTTGAACTTGAATGCTGGAAACTCTGGTTCATTATAGTCTTCTCCAAAAGTAAACACCTTTCTAACCAGTTTCTGGTACTTCATTTGCCCTTAAGGTGTCATTTTTAAAATATGTTCTGAGGTGTTTCTACCTAGACTGGATCTGCCACATCGAAGTCAAACTTCTCAAAGTAAGCTGCCAGCTAGTTACTCTTAAAAGATGTCCATAACGCCATGATTTTAAACATGAAAATTCATAAGCATCACCTGGCAGGGCTGTTAAAAAGCAGGTTCCTGGGCCCACCTTAGATTCTGAGTAAATTCATGACTGATGCAGATGGTCTGTGGAGCAAACTGACAGATGCTATCTTCTTCAATACAGACTAGAGTAACGTGGAATCACACAACAGAAAATTCCACAGGAATCAGACTTTCTCTAATGTCCATACAAGAGTAACTTTTTATTTTGTCTTATTTTGGGATTTTGTTTAAGTTTCATTGCAGTGTAGTTGCTTTACAATGCTGTTAGTTTCTACTATACAGCAAAGTGAATCAGCTGTATGTATAAATATATCCCCTCTTTTCTGAAAGATATAAGTTTATTAAAGCAAAGACTGGAATAAAACTTTAAAGGACATTTTTAAAAGGACTCCAACTTCATCATATCTTCCAACTTCATCATATCTTCTCCTAACTTTTATTTTCATTGAGAAATTGTGCAAGGTTAAGTTTACATTTTTCTAGGTTCTGGCTTAAGACAAGAACCAGCTAATCTCATCTTCGTTTCTGATTCTACCTCTAGAACTTTAGGATCACTAAACAGATGTTGAAACATACCACTTTAAATACAAGTTTTTAAACCAGTTTATCTATAAATAAAACTTTGCTTCTGACTGTCAAATGAAAAATCATGGATGGAGCATAAAACCAAGAAAGAGCTTGTATACACCTGTTTCATCAAGAAACGAAGAAATATAGTGGCAGAGAAATAGCCAAAAGTCAGCAGATGGACACAAAAGCACATTTCAACACAGTTGGTGAATGCCTCCATACCACTAAATATGATGCTTGTCAGTTCTAAGAAGCTCACCTGGAGGAAGGGCTGGCTCAGATTTAATCAGATCACGTGTGCACAGGTGTGCCTTAAATGAAATTTAATTAAAAGATTGAGGATGGTCAGGGAAAAGAAAGAATACTGCAGAGACTTTCATTTCTGGGCCATCTAAGGTCAACAGAATAACCTCTCAGATAAAAATAAAATAAAAATTTTATTTAATTTTAAGCAGCAAAGGTTCTGTTTTTCTTGTTCATATAGTCTTTAACCATATTTTCCCTACCTATTGTTTCATGCAGCTCTAAGAAATAGCCCTAACTAAACCCTAACCAAAGTTGCTCACTACAAAGATAATACTTTATTTTCAGATGTGACATTTATAAGGCAATGACATCTGGTTCTAAATTTCTACCCATATTTCTGGCCAAATTGCAAATATATTAAATTACATTAAAATATTCATGTATGAAGGTCATCTTGGCAAGATATTTTAAATGATATGCACATAAAATGTAATAATTGATATTTTATTGCAATAATTATCTATAATGGTTACCAAGGTGTTGGACAATTTCATTGGTAAGATTTTAACTGATTTCTTAAAATCAATGGCCTTTGTAATATGCTGAATTGAACATCCTTTTAAAGAAATCTTTCTTTGAACTACATAGAAACAGCTACAAGTTTTACTATGTAAAAATCCATGAAGTTTCAAGAGTTTGTCAACAAGGTATTTTTTGTGAGCTTATCCTGAAAGTCATTTAAAAGAGATTACTGTTCTGGGAAGTTTAGCCAAGAGTTTGTCTAGCACTGTTAAGACTGGTATTGTTCTTGATCTGACATCCCAACTATTAGCTGAAAGAAGCAACAGCTTTATAAAAAGATCTAGTGTAACTCAAATCGTTTTAAGTAATCCACTAAAGAACAGAGTAAGAATCCTTTAAGACATTCTTAAAACATATAATTCTGACTTCTTAGGAAACTAGTTTCTCAGCAATCTGGAAAAATCATATAAAAATCCTTGAGACAACTGTTCAGGAATAAGTGTATAGAGAAAGATATTACTCAGAAGGACTGCAAGAAAAGACAGAAAATAAAGAGCAGCTAATCTTATTGTGTCAGTCTACTGACATAATTTAATATGCCTCAGTTTTGTTAGGTAAAATCATATATGTAACTTAAGGACATCTTTAGTAACAAACTGTCAGAAAAATTTCTAATTGAACCAACAGAAAGCAAAAATATTCTTGTCCAATAAAGCTTTTTTAATATACATGTCAACTTTAAAGTGCACAGATGCATATGGAGAAAGTGAATCCTACAAAATGAAAAAGTTCTTGAATTCTCATTACTTACTATGTGAACATTTGAACCAAAGATAAATGGCACATTGCATTCTTTGAAAAAAATATTTAATTGCCTTTTGCAAGAATCATTTTGATTCTGGATGTTATTCAACACAGTGAAAACGTTTATACTTTTATACTTCAGCAGACACTCTGAAATCTGAGAAGTTTTATATATATATATATATATATATATATATATATTTTTTTTTTTTTTTTTTTTAAATATAGCCTCAGCCTCAGTGACTGACTACACCTTATATATATAATTTTGTGCAGACAAGCTGGGGTGAGGGGAAAAGGAAAAAAACCTCAACCTACGTCAGGAATGTTTAAAATGTTTTCATCTTGATTCTGGGACATAAAATCTTTGTGGAGTAACAATTTTGTGTCCCTCTGTTTTTTAATATATCCAAATAATTCCATAATCCAACAAAAGGGAACACTAGTTATCTTCATATGAGTCCTGACTTATTGAAATGGTCCTAAAAAGGGTATGCAGCCCATTTAACTTCAGTACAGTACCAAAATATTTGCTTTACTGATAGCAGATGTTTAGACCTATGGCAAACAGTAAATGTTCTAAAGAAAACACATTAAAAGTCAAATAAGTGTGCTTGTGAAGAACATAAAATTCAGGTAAGGAACTACAGCATGTAACAATGTGAAACTGGCAGCTCCTTCCAAGCCAAAGTATTATGATGACTTTGAGAAAAAATGTCATTTCTATCTAATAGCCAAAATAAAAGATAAGCATTAAAGTTGGACATATCACTTTTAAAAATTCTTTTAACATGAAAACTTTCAATTTTGGGAATTTTGTTTCTTTTTATGCCACTTTAAACTGAAAACATTTAGTTACCTTAAATAGCCAAATCAATTTAACTAGAGTTACTCAGATTACGCTCTGCAAATCCAGCTCAGGTAAAGTACAGAAATGGAGGGTGTTTAGACACTTTGATAACAGTCTGAAAAAGTAATGACTACTGAACATAATTATTTAAAAACAAAAATTCATACCTTTTTAAATCTTATTTTTCTACTGATTTTCATTGTATGCTACAAAAATACACATTTGCAATGAATATGAAACTTAAAAAAAATAAACAAACTCTGTTCCTTTAGCACAGTTAGTGTGAAAAGCACTGAATTAGACAGACAATTACTTTGGCCAGAATCCCTGTCATGTTAGCAAATTAATTAGTGCTAGAGGTATAACAAGACAAATCCTGAATAAATCAGACAATCAGCAGTACTTCTAAAGCAAAGTCAGTAGGCATGCAAGGTACAGAGCAAAGGCACACCTACATGCAAGATAAGAGGGGCCTCTTTTTTTTTCCAGGTAAACTTATTGAGTACCCAGTACTTAGGTACTGTGAAGAAGTATCTTCTAATACTTTCATTGAAAAGCAGAAGCCACAGCTATTCACCTGAATCTGTTCAGTGAAGAGGAGAAATCACACATCGATGCTTTCAGTTACATATGAACATTCCTGCATTAATACTCTGTAACTGGGACATTAGTTAGAAAACATGATCATAACATAAATACATATAAGCAAAACTAGATGCTGATTAAGTTTACAGAATCACCTAGTTTATACAGGCAGGGAAAGGCACACAATTTAAGGAGATCTCTAAGATTTCATGAAATGTAACCTTAATTTAGAAGTAACTTGATCCTTTACATTACAAAAGAACTGTCTTACAGTTTTTCCACACATTTATTAACAATAATTGTGTAAACTGGCTTAAACCACAGTACAGAGAACTCTTTTTCTGTAGAGGGTGAAAAGTTCAACTAACTAATTATGACTACTCTAGTAATGAGCAGTTAATGAGCTTTTGGGATTTGCTTTCCTGACTCCTGACGGGATGGATCAGCACCAACTGCCTGAGGCTAAAATGATGATGGCTATCTGAGTGCTTCTTCAAAGTTTGAGAACATCTTAAGTGAAAAGGAGTAAGTTTTCCCATTTTCTAGTTTTTAGTGTTTATATGATGGTTGTCTAATAATAAAATAAGGGAGGAGGAATTCTGAGACAGCTCGCATGCATCATCCACTCTCCTGACGTAGGGGTGGGACCTGGGATCAAGAAGGGCTGTCACTTCCATGATTGTTATATGGCTAAAGAGAAGGGATTCTATAGATATAACCAAGACTGCAAATGGGCTAACTTAACTAACTGAAGGTCCTTAAAGAGGGATTGGGACCCCTTTCTGAGCAGAGATCTTACAGCTGGCCTTGAAAGAGTAAACTGCCAGGCTGTGAGAAGACCTCTGAGAGGTCCCTGTGGAAAGGAAGTGAGTGGCCTCCAGGAGCCGAAAACAAACAGGAAGTGGGAAGGTAGCCCCACAACCACAAGTAAGTATGCACAACCACAAAAGCCTGAAAAAGGAGCAGAGAGCAGCCCTGGAAAGGAATGCAAGCCAGTCAACACCTTATTGCAACCACGTGAGACTTTGAGGAAAGAACAAGCAAAGCCATGGCTGGACTCATCACCATGGAAACTGGGGAAAAGGAAATGCCCATTGTTTGAAACCACTGAATTTGTGGTACTCACAGCATAGAAGACAGCAAATTAAAATAAACAAATGAGTCTATATTACTTAATTCTAAACAACGGATTCATTTTCCCTCTCAATCTTCACATAAAATGCCTTTACAAAGATTCTGTACGGTTTGTTTCATTCACTATACTTAAAACCTGTGATCATGGTCAGTGTTCAATCTCCTTTGTATAGTCTGATTCACATCTTTCTTGCATAAACGATGAGGATTTAACTATTTCTCTAACTTCTCTCATTTAGGAATTTCCTTACTATGCTGCTGCTACAAAGTCGCTTTAGTCGTGTCCGACTCTGTGTGACCCCATAGACAGCAGCCCCCCAGGCTCCCCCGTCCCTGGGATTCTCCAGACAAGAACACTGGAGTGGGTTGCCATTGCCTTCTCCAATGTGTGAAAGTGAAAAGTGAAAATGAAGTCATTCAGCTCTTCGAGACCCCATGGACTGCAGCCTACCAGGCTCCTCCATTCATGGGATTCTCCAGGCAAGAGTACCGAAGTGGGGTGCCATTGCCTTCTCCATTCCTTAGTATGAGGAAAGCTAATCAACTGGGCACAAGGAAAGGCCATACTTCATGTGATTCTACACACATACCTCTTTCAAACTTTAAGATGTATAATGAGCCCTAATATTAATTCTCCTTGAAAAATTAGATATTTTAAACAGTACAATATAATTGAGTTCTACTCTTCTAAAAACACTCATAATATTCATTTATTCCATGGGTAATATATAAGGTGGTTTTTGCTCATCTTAGAGAAAGCACTATTCTATGTTACACACAATTATTACTGATACTTTAAAGTTACCATTTTCAGACAATTTGCAACCATTACTAGAAATATATTATCAAATGAGAACATCTAGGGCCTCTTTCACAGAACCGAAACCTCATATGACAATAGGCCACTAACATTATTTCTCTGCACACAAGAATGCAGGGTCACTGACCCCCTTATATATTTCTTTGTGGGTCCTTCAGTCAAATAAAGAGTCTGAGACCATACCACGCTTAAGTACAAGTGGGGATAGCACAGTGTTAAAAAGGGAGGAAAACATCAAATTTTACCACTTTTGCTATCAGAAAGATTATTAGAAAATTAAAATGTGGGGGCTGGAGGTGAGAACTCTTCAGAAGCATCCTACTGGCAGTGGAATATTTGGGTACCAGGAAACATCTCATTTATGCTCAACTGACACGTGAATGTAAATGCATAACAACTAAGACCAACTCGTACAGAAATGATTGGGCGATGAGTAATTATAGAAAGTGCAAAAGCCAGGAATTCTTCCTTATAAGATACTGGTGGAGGCAAAAAGGAACTCAAGTCACCTGACCACTAAATTATCTTGCTTCTAGTCAAATTATTTTCCAGTGCTTTCTTGTGCCATGCTTCATATGAATTAGCATTCTTAATTCTCACAACATTATGAAGTTTTAGCAATGAAAGAGTTAACTTGTTCAAATGGTAAAGCTGATCTTTGAATCCACACTATTGGCCAACCAAGCAAATGCCAGGAGGGAATTAAGACCTAATGCTCAAAAGCATCCATTATTAACTTCACTCTATACCTCTAGAATGGTACTAATCATGAAACATTTAGAAAGAACTGAAAAAAATTGTCACTAAAATCATTATCTGTTTTGTGGTTCAGATGAGGAAACCTGGTTAGGAAGGCTACAACCACACCACAAATGATCACTTTCTAGAATTTAGAAGTACTTAATAGTCACCTCAAAGAACACAGCTTCGATGGCACTCAGCATAGAGCCAACATCTAATATTTACAAACTATGTATGTTTATACACATTTATAGATGTATAGTTTTTTATATATATAGTTCATGCATTTCTTTGTAATTAAGAAAGATTAAAATGCAATACGGAAAAATTCAGAAGAAACATAAAAATGAAATTGAGACTCTGAGCAACCTACTGAACTCAGGTTTTAGATCCTTGTGTTTATTACAAAAGCAGAAAATCCCAGGAGTCAATCTACATCACTTATAGAAAAAGAAAAAAAAAAAAAAAAAACAGAGGTGTAGGACCAAATCCAAAGTTTGCAACCCTCAAATTGCCCCTCTGTCACTGATCATTTACACCCAGGGTCTCAGCTGGCTTTTACACATCACACAGACAGGTTGCGTCACCTCTGATAATTTAAGGAGATAAATGACCTCATCTAATTATCATGCATGGTTTGCTCTGTGATGAGTTACCATTCCCCTATGTTTATTTATGACCATCAAGTATTACTATAAATTTTAAACAATTACTCACTAGCAGATCTTAACACCACGGATCAACCCCCTGGGAAATGAGCTACACAGGCACAATAAAATTTCACCTCATGAAAATTAATTCTGGTTTTACATTTACATCGACAGGAAAATCAGGTGTTTTGAGAGACAACCAAGCATTCTACATGTTTAATTTAGAGCAATCTGCACACCCCTCATTGTGCCCATCCTCCTGAGGCTTCACATGGCCCACTTGTTTATCTCTCCTAACATTTTCACAGATGCAGATTTAAGTCAATTCTAATGTAATGTAATGGCAAAGAAGGGTTGGTATTTTTAAAGTGACAGACATCATAAGAATTTTACACATTCCTTTCTGTAGCAAATGTCAAAATGACTGCAATAAGAAGGCAGGTTCCTGGCACTGGAACGCTTATTGTTTCACTGGTTATCCTCAAGTTGTGCTCAATAGTTGTTGGTATTAAAACACAGTTTCATCTAAAACATCTCTTCCCTCCATAAACTGATCAAAAATGTGCAGCAGAAATTTAAGTGTTTTATTTCTACCAAAAGGGGAAAAGTATTTGTGAAAGGCTAGCCTCCATTTATATTGTAAAGTGAAGGGGTGGGATTCAATGAGTTTAACTAATCATCAGATGGATGAGTCAGACGAAAAAAATTGGCCTTTTTCAGTATGCCTTGGCAGATTTTTTTTTTTTTTTCTGACTTCTGTGTTGGTTGCTAAAAATGCAACTGGTCTCAATTTTACTATTCTGTGCTCGTTCAGTTTTCAGGGTTGTCTGGAATCATTTCTATAAACATCATAGACTGCTTTATTCACTTTCAAATATTCTGTCTTGAAGCTGATAACTCCCATCTTTGACAATGAGAGGTTATCAGTGGCAAAATTATGACGTTTAAAAATAGACTCAACCTCCTGTGGCACAGAACTCATACAACAGGTGCTGGCTGAAATGCCAAGATGAAGCACATCAAATCCCTTGAGGTCCTGCTTTCTTTCAGTCCCTTTTAAAATATAGGTTGTGTCCTGAACCTAGAGACAGAACACTTCCCTCACTGGAGTCCACGGCATCTCTTCTCATTTCCTCTTTATCATTTAAGGATACACAACTTCTAAGAAGAGACATTTTTAAGGTCAGCTAAGCATCCCTTTTCTCATTCATTTCAGTTCTTTCTGTTGGCCCAAATGATGTATTAGTACAATAATCTAGCTCACTAACCCTTCGGCATCGATTCATGACCTCTTGAAGGCAGAAAAAATAATATATGGTACAAATAATAAAGCCTGGCTCTAAAATGGTCCTTTAAGGTTCCCAATGCATCCTCTCATGTGATCCCCATAGTGGAATATCATGATTCAAGATTAGCTTAATATTACCCTTGATCTGCAGATAGAGGAACTGGACTTACTGTTAATTCTGCTCTACTTTACACTGACTCCTTTTCCACCTTGACGACCTTGCTAGAATATGCAGCCAGCCACAAATTGAACAGGTAAGATAATGGATGCAAAGACATCCAGGGTACTGCCAGGGAAAGGCAGCAAAGTATAGCAGGTAAGTGTAGGACTCTAAAATTGAGCTGCTTGGGGTCAAACTTGATTCCTAAAAAAACTCAAAACTCCTTCATACTCAAAACTTAATATTCCTCACCTATAAAATAGGGATAATACTTATCTTAAGGGAGTGACTTAAAGGTTAGGTGGATTAAAAAATAAGCAGAGTATTAATTCACAGTGCCTAGCATTCGAGAGCTCAAAAATTAAATTATAGAAAGCAATATCACAATAACTGAAAGATAGCTGTGAGTAATTATTAGTGTCCAGACATTCTGCAGGTAGAGACATCAAAATTAGTTCCTGCAAACTGTGACTCCCTATGGAAGAGAAAAAAAGAGTAAAGTCACAAAATGGAAATAAATATGCACCCTGATTCTCCTCTTCTCTTGTTACAGACCACAAGGGTAGTTTTTTCACACTGCAGTGGGACTAATGAGATGAAGACTGATTCTTAGATCTGCCAGCATTTGTGATCCTAACCATTCATTCAGTCATCTCGGAAACTCAGAGAACTGCTGAGATAGCAGTTGCCAGTGATTTTCAGACCTCCAAGAGACCTGAGATGCCTCTGTTTGGGTTGACCAGGGACAGGCTCTGCTGGAGTATTCTGTCAGTGGTTTGCTGTGTTATCAAACGCACTTTTTTTTTTAACAATCTTGTGTCAATTCAAATTTCTGCCCTCTGCTAAAGAATGGACACAGGGTTGGGAGGTGGAGGGAAGCACAGGCAGAGCAGGGCTGTAAACTATCCTTATCTGCCAAAAAATCTATACGTGAATAATGGTAAATTGCCCCAAACAAGAACTATTTGGTTTTGTTTGTTTGTTTGTTTCCTCTTCCTTGATATTTCTGAAACATCTTTCTATCATAAGCATATACACTTATTAAAACCAATGACATTTTGCAAAACTACATGGATCTTCAGGATGATAATCTCTACTTTAAAAAGAAAGAAAAGAAAAAGAAACACAAAAAAGAAACAAACATTGCTGTATCCAAAAGAAACACAGTGACATACTAGAGTCTTGTTACTACCAAGAAAAGAAAAACTCTGGTCCGTATATCTCAAAATGTGAACATTACTAATGTGCATTTATTACATTTCTGAATGTCATGTCTTCTTGAGAATGGAATATATAATTTGGAACAATCCTCCAAAAACATCTCCAGTAAATTAAAAGTGCATGTATCCTATATTCCAACCATCTGTTTTAATTCTCAGGGCTGTTTCATATTTCAAAAGTTACTTTGTAAGACATTGTTTTTAGTCTTGATCCCTTTCTCACCTGCCCTGGTCAGAACATTCACCCATCAATCACGGCCTCTCTCATCCCTTTCATCTCTCTGCCATTTGGTCTCCTCTAATATGCTCAAATTTCCCTCTGGTAAAACTTATTTAGTTGTCTACAACCTCTCCCACCCAGCAGATGCCTTTTTGTAAGAACTGCCTCTTTCTCTATCCATGGTACTAGCAATTGGCCTGTTGCAATTGCTCCTAATGAGATTTGACAAGGGTGTGAGAAGTGACCCAAGCTCAGGCAACCAAAATCCTTTTTAAATCCCATCTCCTGATCTCAAATGAACAGGCTATAAATGACTATCTGACCCATATTCAGATTACCAACACATCTTCTTTAGCAGGCTATGTTTTGGACTAGGATTCTAGTCTCAAGCTGGTTCAAAGTTTCAATGGGGAAAAATTGCAAACCCTCACAGCCATTCAACAAAATGAGCTCCAGGAAGTGGATAAAGCCTCAGGAGGGAAAGGGAAGAGCAAGGAGTCAGACAAAGAAAACCAGAGGCTAGCACAAGAGATGATCCTGATAACAGCTCCACCCCTTTCTGCAACTGGGGGCATATTCCTCCTGCTGATTCCCATGACTGAGCATCCAGTTTGACTACCATTGAAAAATATTTCTCTTTTTGGTTCAAGATACTTCTGTAGTTTTCTACTACCTGCAATCCTAAGTAACCTATTGTAACTCCTACTCTTTAAGCAAAACAAAAGATGCCAAATCCCTCCCATCTTCCTCTACAGTTGCTCTCTCTCTCCCTTTCCTCACATTGCCAAGTTCCTAGAAAGAATCTGCACTTGCTGCCTTCATATTTTTCACTCTTCACGGCTTCCCTGGTGGCTCAGACGGCAAAGAATCTGCCTGCAATGTGGGAGACCCAGGTTCAATCCCTGGGTCAGGAAGATCCCCTGGAGAAGGAACAGGCAACCCACTCCAGTATTCTTGCCTGGGAAATCCAATGGACAGAGAAGCCTCGCCTGGGAAATCCCACGGACAAAGGAGCCTAGAGGGCTACAGTCCATGGGGTCACAGAGTCAGACAACTACCACACACACACACCAACTCTTCAAGGCACGGAAGCCATGCTTGCATCCAAAACATGCTACTGAAATTGCTGTCATGTCAGCAAAGGTCTGATGACTTCCTTAAAGGGCCCATTGTCGACTTCTCTGCAAAATGAAATTGTAGTTCAAGATTCATCTTTTGAAACTCACAGTGCCTATCATGAAAGATACTAAATAGGTATTTTCTAAGTAAATGGATGGATCCATTTGCAAAGATATTCATTTTGCCTCCAAATCCCCTTCAGATAGGTATTTCTAACAGCTTAATAGTCATTTATAGAGATGCCTCAATGTCAAAATGCCCAACAGTGAGCATGTTACCTCACTCACCATCAACTTGCTATTCTTTCTGCATTACCTTTTAAAGAGCTTGGAGGACTTCCCTGCTGGTCCAGTGGTTAAGAATCCCAGGGACATGAGTTCAATCCCCGATCCAGGAAGATTCCCACATGCCATGGGGCAAGTAAGGCCACGCTCCACAACTGCTGAGCCCACGCTCTAGAACCCATGCACCCCAACTCCTGAAGCCTATGTACTGAGAGCCCATGCTCTAAGACCAAAGCCCGGGCACTGCAACAAAGAGGAGCCCCTACTCGCCACACCTAGAGAAAGCTCGCAGACAGCAATGAGGACTCAGCACAGTCAAACATAAATAACATTTTAAAAATAAAGACCTTAGAGCCAGCTCTAACACTACTCCCTTCCTGCTTCCCCCAACCCCTAACCAACAGTTCGTCTCTGCTTTGCTCTCCCACGGCCACTATTCTTTGTCCTTCAGCCTTTCTCACTCTAGGATGCTGCAAGAGTCTACTAACTGCTCCCACTGTCCCTCTGAATAGCGGTCCTCTTTAATCCATCTTCCACATACTATGATTTAAAACCTATGACTTTTATTTTTAATTACAAAGTCTTAGGATGAAAACCAAATTTGTTTGAGAAAACAGCGCGGGGCTACCACACTGCCCAACACCCCTTCGGGTCATGTGAGAAGATAACTCTGATGCAAAACTTTGATAACCTGGCCTCGGATTGATGGTTCTCTCTGAACCTCTCTTCACACCCAGGAGTCCCATGCCTGACGTGAAACAACCCGTGGGTACTTCTTCACCACGCTATGTGTTTTTCCCTGGTCATGCTCTGTTAGATTCCACTGCTTCACAGTCAGCCTGGAGTTGGGAATGTCTTCCTTGGGTATGTTCTTCCTCGGGTATGCTCTTCCTCAATTTGGATTCCCAGCATGTAACTCAGTGAAGTACATAATTTGCTCTAGATAACAGTAACTGCATTAATTGTCGAATTAAATTACATTTGATGCTAAAAATCTGTGAAGTTGTTAAAAGAGACAGCATAAATCAAAATTATTCTTTTAAAAAATAAGATGTACTATGTACTCAGAGGTCTAAATAGTCTTCAGTGTACTACATAGAAGCCTATAACCTTCAAGATATTTCATTTCTTACAAGCTAACAGAAGAAATTTAGTACAATTTTCTTGATTATTAGTATTTAAGCTTTTGATAAAGTATTACACCAATGTCTTATCCAATGAACTTCGTTTTCCCAAGGTTTTATTAAGAAAAAAAAAGAATGTTTAATTGCTTCTATTTTTTTAAATCTAGACAATTTTATTGTCTTTGGTTTCTCAGGTTAATTTCCAATATATGAATATTTAGGTCAGTAAAATCAAATACGTGAAGTAAACAGAATTTCCAGGATAACCAAGCTCACATGGAAAATGGGGGAAAAAAGAAGAAAATAAAAGCAAAATAAAATAATCAACTGCCACCTTTAGCATCTTTAATTTCACACCTCACATATCTGAGGGCTCCTATGTCTGCCTCCACCTCAAATACATACCATTCCTCACAGCATATTCACCACAACGCCTTTTGATTCCTTTTTAAAACTTTTTTTCCCCCAGGATGCCTAAGTGCATTTATTTTTCTGAGCCATTCCTCCTTTGACCCTCAAAATAAAACACTATTAATGTCTGACCATGCTTTCACATAGCCTGACAGTATGTACCTTCGTCAGAGAACAATCTCATCAGCTCTTCTCACTCTTTCCCCAATTATTCCCGGAGTATATGGGCAAATGTCAAAAGCAACAATAGTCCAAACTATCTGACAATTCTGATGAAAGTACTTATAATGTATCACAGAACTCTTTATGCATCAAAACCTCTAAACAATATCCCTATAGAGAGAAAAATCTAGTAGCAAAAGGAAGTCCCCTGCAACAGAGAGTGAAAATTCAAGTCTGAAGGACCCAAAACTGAGGTCTGGTTACAGGTAACCTGATGGAAAACAAATCAAAAAATTTTTCTCCAACTGATTTGACATTATGCACAAATAAAAATTAAGTATGACTAATACTAATTGTGTGTGGCGGGGGCGGGTAAGGAAGAGAGAAAGAAGAATTAGCAACTAATTATCTGAATAAAAGAATACAGGAATTGTTTTTTCATAATTTGCCAGGAGACTACTGCAATAAAATTTTAAGTACTCAGGGAAGAGAACTTCAGATAAACAGATTATTCCCAAATCTGAATCATTTAAAATGGGCAACCCATTATTTTCCATTGCCATCATTCTAGCTTAAGTTGTTCCTCCATTTATGATATAGAATTTAAAATGTATCCTAATTTTTTTAATCCAACAGAAGCATATGGTTAAAAAAAATCAGCAGAAGCAAATGTTAAAATAACATTGAGCCAGAAATATCCCACATTCATATTCAAAGAGACCTTTAAATATTGCTTCATATATAACAGCCTGATTCTGTATTATTGAAATTAACGGTAAAAGTGTGCCAGTTTGTTGAGGCCACAATGTCAATCTTTTCCTTAAGATCTTGTTAGAATCTATGTAAATGGCAAATTTTAAAGGAGCAATGGAATTCAATTACCACAAATTATATAAAGCCTATAAAAAAGAAAAGTTTATACTTTATGAACAAATTTTAAAACCTGTGCACATTTATCCTTCAACCCTAAAACATGGTGCGCCAAATGTTTAATTCTTAAAAATTTCAAGTATCCTATATCTAAATGGTAGAAATAAAATTGCTTAGCATGCAAAGACCTTTTAATAAGCACTCAACAGTTCAAGTGCAATAGTCTCTTCCTCCTTTTGTTTTGTCTAAAAGACAGTAAGCATATCTTTAGAACCACATTTCTTTTGTCACTCATCAATTGTGTTAATAACTTGTCTAACAGAACCTGAACATTTTGAATAGTTCATCTGATTCTCTTCATGAAATATTTTTAAATGCTGCTGTTATAAAAATACTCTGAATGAGATTTACTTCCTACAAACAGTTGTGGACTGGCAGGGATTTTTCAGCATGCACCTTTGTTAATAAACTTATCTTACTGAGGTTCTTCCACCCTAACAAGCCACTTGAAGAATTAAGAAAAAAAAACAGGTGTGTACACACACATATAGAGATAAAGAAACATAAAGATATAGACAGACATAAAATACTATGTATTAAATATAACATTATAATAAGATAAACTATACAAATTATATAATGATGCAATGCTAATATATTTTAAACCCTCAAAAAAAGGTAGTAAATACAGTATATTTCACAAAGTGCTACATTTTCATCTCAATTGACACTGAAGTCAATCTTTTTTTTCCCTTAAACTCTGTAAACAACAATGACACAGTAATTTCCAAGTTTTGTGCACACAGAAGAAAACTAACCATGTGTAAGTTACACGGTTGACTATCTGGGTGCAGTTTCAAGTTTATTGGAAAGCCACCATATGAAAGCCTAGGGAACAGTTGTAGTACAATGCATAAACAGTCCAGGAAAAGAAAGACTGGCTGACACAGTGTCACACAGTGCCTGATACATACCATATGCCTTAGGTAAACGTGCAATAGATGTCATAGAACAGAGATCAGTTACACATTACCAGCAACTTACATGCTTTTTGAAATACTAGGACAGACAGTTCTTTTACTACAAATGATGGAAGCTGTCACCTGAACAGCAATGAAATGTTACTTTTTAGAAATACTGAAACAAATTCTGATTTTTTTCCCCAAACTTTCATCCAAATATGCTCATGTGAGGGTTGATTATGTCCACACATGGAATACACTGAATGAAATCAATAAACTGGACAATTGCCTAAAATATTTCAATGTAACCACTTAAATCTCCACTTTAAAGTTCTAAAAAGCTTGACGACACACATTAGGTACAAGATATGAATTCAGAAGAACAGATTACTTTCTTGGATATTCACATCAGTACTGAAAACTAACAAGAAATTTCTGTGTATGTGTTGTATATAGTGATACTTCAGAGAACACATTAACTAAATAATACAGTTTGTTATGGGCATAATTTCTGTATTAATTTTAAAATTTCTAAATGCATTGTTATTTCTTATTAATATATACTTCTAAATATAAACAGTAAATCTGAATACATAATTTGCATGTGTTATTTGTGTTTCTGCAAAACCTTACAACACATCAATGTAGGAGAAACACTGGAAAGTTGTCTACAAAGCAAGATTTCTTTGAAGGAAGAAAATGGTAAAATTTTACCTATTTTCACAATGAACAATTTGCTATAGACTCTACCTGATTTTATGTTTTTTTAATTAAAATTGGTGAAAGCCAAAGAAAAATAATAAAGGCACATTTTATTTCCTTTTATAAATCATAATAAGCTTAGATTCTTGTACCTTTCCACAATGTTTAGACTATATTCGCTTCAACCTATCTAATGTTTATTCAAATGCCAATCCAAACAACTACATATATACCCACTAAAATTTAATACCCACTAAAATTTAATATGCTACAACTCATCTGGAAAAATGTATCTATTGTTTCATACTTTAAAGACACACCTGTGGAAAAATATTGTCATGTGATGAAGCTGATGAGAACAAATCAAAGATCTGAGAAAAGGATTTATTAACGTTCATTGTTAGGTTTTATTTTACAAGCTAATATATTAGCTCGTATTTTATTATAAGGTACATTTTGTTCTATATATAGTATGCAAATTAGAATCACTAAGCCCAAATAAGAATAATTATATCACTTCTAATACATGAAAAAGACATTCATTCCAATAAAAATATTTATTTTTAATAGTCTTTAAATATAAATTTGTCTAATAATGGTTAAAAAATTTATAAACTAAGTACTTAAACCCCAAGGTACTATTCTTTTATGAGATGCTATATTTCCTATAGATCCTGTAACTCTTACCAATATATTTATCCCACTATATAGTTTAAATATATTAAAAATCCCCATATGCCAATGGGCTCTCAGCCAATTACTATGGACATATTGGCATTTTGATATGACGAGATAAAAGTTTGAAATGAACAGTAGTTATAACTATGTTCCTTTTTAAAAAATTGGATTTGTAAATAGATTCTAAAATTAGAACTGACAAATTCAAATTAACATTACAATACTGGCTACCAAACATAATACTCTGAGTTTTAAAATAGAAGTGTTTTCACGTATGAGCCAAATTATGTCTAGAACAAGGGAGAACTCCCTTTTAGAAAACTACATTTTAAACTATCAATGTAACATGTGCATACTGTAAGATGAAAATTATGTATTTTCCATTTATATACAAACCAATATGCATGAGGTGGCTGCAACCATATGGCATATTTATTTTTCACACCTTACTAAAACAATCATTTCCAAAAGAAAAACCTAAACTAGCAAAAGAACTGTATCAAAATTCCTCCCTTTGTCTGAAAAAAAAAAAAAAGTTATTTTAGTGTTAACTCTTATAACAATTGAATCACTATTTTAATTCAGAATATGCTATATGAGAATGTATGTTAAACCAGAGAAAATTAAAGAAAATATCTAGAATATTTATGTTTTTATAATAATATTTAAGCCCTTATTGTAAAAATTCTAAAAAACAAAACAAAAAACTTTGTATTACTAATTCTAATTCAGATCCCACTCCAATGAGTGTATAATGAATTTTATACTGTATTAGTGGCATATTCTTCCTCTTCTGATGATAAAAAATTTCTTATATTACTTTTTTCTGGAAAAACTAGAATGAATGATCAAGAAAACCAAAAGAATTTACTAATGAAAAATGTATATAGACAAGCACAATAATTTGCCTTTAGTGATGCTATAATCTTTGGACTGAGTTTCTAACGAACTTGGAATTTTTCCTAAAGATTTGAGATTTATCTTGATAAATACGCCATATGAACTCTTTTTGCAAGAAAAGCAAATGGCACTGCATCATGATATAATTAATGCCACATATTTTTTAATTTCATAAAGTTTATTCAGAAATCTAACATGAAGTACATCTTCCTCAGAAGATAAGGAGAAATGACTGACTTTCAAATTAATAATTAAAGATGCAGAAGCCTTATAAAAATAGTATTTCCTACAAGAGACTGATATATACAAAATCTTTCATTAAGTCTTTCTTTTACAAAATAATTAATGTTTCAAATTATTTACAAATATCTCAAATTTTCATTGTTAGAAAATAAATTTAAAATCCTTTGAAAGAAAAGAAATTGTGGCTTTCTAATTCCTATTTTTGCCAACTATTCACTTTCTTTCTTATCTTTAGTGAATTTCTGACCATGAAAATTTAGCTATTTTAATTTTGGGAAAACACTTATTGCAGGTGTCCTTACAACAAGGATCTTTTACATTTATCATTATCATTTATTTATCATTACATTTATTCCTGTTCAGGAATAAAAGATTGTATTTTGTTGTATCTTTAAAAGTCATAGTTTTCCTCTATGGTGTGATGATGCACTCCCTCCAAATGACAGAAATACTGATAAACTGCCAGTTAAAAATAACACTTTAAAAATCTGTAAACTGAACACACTGACTCCTTTTTAAAGCGCCACTTCTTTGACACAAAACGCAAGCGACTCGCTTCAGTTTTCAATTTATAGGCCAAGCTACAAAAATACTTAAAAAAAAATAAAAGTGTAATTTCTTAATGAGTGAATAATATTGAAGCATCTTTAGTGTAATTCTTACTCTTTTCAAAATACGTTTCAAAATATCCGCTTGGAATATGCTGCCAATTAAAGGAAGATCTGCAGATGGCATTTACCCTTTTGCTTCATAACAAAAAGGATCTGCTATTATTTTTACGGAAGATTATCTAAAAAAGAACATGACTGTAAATCATGACAAAAATATTAGACACTCCCCTTCTCCAGGTTAGAATGTGCATCCTTCGGGTTCTTGCACTGACACCTAATGCAATAAACACTTTAAGCTGAATCTTAAATGATAATTGCAGGGTATCAACTAGTGAAGATTTAAGGTCAGTATCCCCCAAAAACTCCAGTTTTCAGCACTCTGCCAACAAAGGACAGCAAATAATTCCCAACAGCAAAAATACCGGGAAGGCTACCTTGGGCTTTGTTTTGTTATGTAAAATGCATTAAAGTGACTCATCCACTTACCATTGCCTACTCTTACAAGCTTTAAAGTAGCTTCAACAACCAAAATAAATGCTTTCCCAGAATGCCTAATAGGCTATTCAGCACATTTTAAAATATGTATATGTTTTTATGTGCCACTGACTTTGATTCTTTTCTCCTACACGAGAGAATTATTATTTTTCACTCCCTTCCTGCCGTGTGACTATACAGCTATCTTCAAACACTCTATTTCCAGAACAGCAGCGAGGTTTTCTTAAGCTATTTTAGAAATGTTAAAAATAAGAGAAAAATTGCAGGAGACTCTGGAAAACGCTCAGTCCCTCCCCCGCCAAGGAATACAGGGTTCTATTCATTCTAACAACTGGAACCGCGTGTCTGCCCGCACTGTTTCAAAGAGAGGGTGAGGGAGGTTGGACGGCAGGGTCCCAATTCCTGCGAGCCCCTGGGGTGGACAGCACTCTGCCGCGAGGTGCCAGCATTCCTCCTACCAGAAAGGCTGTCAAGTGCGCCCAGTCATTTGGGACCTAAACGAGTTTGGAAACCACAGCAATTAGCATCTCAGAGGCCAAGTACGGGAGAAGTCCATGCTACCCAGGCCAGCCTGCAGTTACTTATTTGCAAAATGCCCTACCCAAACACAACTTTTTCCTGGAGTCGGTTTGATGAGAGCGGGTATGTGGCTGGAAACTTTTTCCCACAGTGCCGCTAAACTCTTTAAGTCCAAGGAATCCTTTTAGAGATGGGCTGAGGTGCCGCAAGTCGTCAGCAAACCTTTCCTGGGACAGCCCGGCCCCGCCGAGGCTCCCGAGGCGCCGGTTCCGTGCGCATTCCGGCGAGGAGCCGCGCGCACCTCCCGCTCGGCCTCTCCAGATCCGAGCCCGGCTCGCTCCCCACCCCCACGAGCAGAAAAGCCCCTCAACTCGGCCACGGAGCCCCCGTCCTACTTCCACGGCACCCCTCGGCCCGCACTCTCCGCCCTGCTGGCCCGGCCCGAGCACTTACGTGACGGCCGAAGGGAACGGCTCCTCCGACGAGGGGCCGATCAACAAAGATTGGAAAAGTGTCAGAGTCAAGGCCAGCAGGCAGCCAGCAGCCATCTTCGCGATCGAAGATCAATCTCGCTTCCCTCCCCAGCCGGGGGAAGGACCGGTGCTGGAAACCGCGGGAGGAGAAGGCGCAGGGTCCGCCCGGCCCACAGGCGTCCGCGGGCTGGCGCGGCCGAGGCGGTGGCCGGGGCGCGGGCTGGCGCGGGGGTGCCGCAGGGGCTAAGCCCGGCGCGGGGGAAGGGGCGGCGGGCGGACCCACTAGCGCGCGTCGGCAGCGCCGCGCCGCAGCCGCCGCGCCTCAGCCGCCATCAAGGGCGACTTTGGAAACAGACCTGGGCGAGCCCGCCGGCGCTGGCGCGCTCTCGCTCGCTCTCGGCTTCCTCCCTGATTTATTCCCCCGATCGCCGTGGAGCGGGCGGGGGGCGGAGGCGGGGGCGGAGGAGGGCTGACGGCACCGGGGAGGGTGGGGGTGGCTGCCGGGATGGGGGGATGGCAGGCGGGGAGACTTGTGGCAGAGAGGGAGGCTTCGTCTGGCTTCTCCGGGCAAGTCAGAGGGGGGTGGCTGGGGGTGGACAGCGGGAGGGCTGGGCGTCAGAGCACTCGGGCGGGGACGGGCAGGAGCGGCCCTCCATACAAGGCAGAAAGGAACTCCAAAGTCGGCGCCGGCTTGCTCCCGCCGCCCGGCGTGCGGCGCGAGAGCGGGGCGGCTCCCAGGGGACCGCTGGCCGCCCGGGGGGTGTCCACAGGCAGCCGGGGCTCCGGCCCAGCACTTGGCTCGCGTCTTCGGGGGTTATTTTTCCCAGGCAGGCAGTGTTCCCCCGGCCCTTCTCCCAGGCGCAGAATCCGCTGCCTGCCTGACAATCGTGGGGCCGTGATTTGACAGCGAGTGTAGGAGGGGTTTACATTTGCATTGTAAACCACCGCTTTTGACTCCCTACCAGGTGGCACTATTTATTTGCCCTGGAGTGCCAGAGGCTAGAGCCTCCGGCGTGGCCGAGGGCCAACTGTGGCAGCGCGGCCCGACGCCCAGGTACCTCTCACCTGGCAAGACAGACCTGGCAAGTCCGGGCTGAGGACAATCAGAGAAGGACCCGAGGCTGTAAAATCTTCCTAGTGTGGCCATGTGTTAGGTAGGACCGAGGGGTGGAAGGCCAGATTCTAAACCCGAGGAGCACTGGGCCGCGAGAAAAGCATCGTACTACTTCCAAATCCCCCCAAGTGCCCTGGTCTGGCCTGTGGTCTGCCCTGGCCTGACAAGGCTGCTGCAAAACACGTTCTCTCGGTCCGGATGAAGGCATGCAAAGGGTAAGCAGAAACAGGTGGCAGTTTGCGAAACGCGCCTAAAACATGGAGGAGGACTTGAGGGAGAGAGCAGGGGATAGCACTGCAGTACAGCCTAGATTCACCTGCATCCGCGGGCCGGCGCGCCCAGGCCTTCTGGTAGGAAAAACAGGCGGGTCTTACGTAGGCCTCTCGGACCACACAGGCGTCCTTCAGGAGGGAGCTGGTGCACCAGGTGAACAGGTTTCCCTGAACACCTTAAATCATTAAGCCCCTTCTAGTGGTGTATTAGAGCACTTTGACACCATTTCTGATGGGGGTGGGGGGGCGGATCACCATCCTGCATATGCATAAAAGTTGTCATTATGGAGAGGCCTGGGATTTTTAATTAGCCCTTCTCTAGTTTCTTGAGATTATGAAAACAGAAAGACCCTTATTAATTCGAAATTGATTTGCCATCTCTCTAAAGGCAATCTGCTCAAACGGAAGACTATTAATACTTAATAGCAACATTTTAAAATGCGGTGTGATTTTATGATTCTTGACCCAGTGATGTTTCCTTCCTCCTAACCTCTCTCGTGTGTGTGTATGTGTGTGTGCGCGCGCGCGCGCGTCTTATTGTTTTCTTTAATTCTGTACATATCTATCTTGCTCTCTGTTTCTTTTCTCTTATCTGAGTGACCTCACAAAAGGCACCCCGCCGAGACTTGACTTAGTTTGGTCTATGCTAAACCAAGAGAATGTGGCAGCAGGAGCCAGCAAATGAGCGATGAAGTGGGATGGGATGTAATAGGATTGAGAACTCAGCTCACAAAGATACTTTATATAACCATAGATAGCTTTCCATGCCAAAATTAGATAACTAAATAGTAAAGTCCATCTTTTTTTCCCCCCAATTTTTAATGATTAAAAAGCAAATTTTCTTCCCCAGCATGGGAATTAAGAATGGTAGAATCAGATGCCCATTACTGTCTACATGATATGTTGGTATCATAATAGCCACACTGCAGAAAAATATTTTAATAAATTCTGAAATAATTATTTCAATAATGACTTCAGACTTCCTACTAGGGTACACCATTTCCAATTTTATATCTTTAAGAAAAAGAGCTTAAGGAATAAAAGAATGTAATAAACTTCTCGAGAAGGTAGTCAGCCTTCATTATTAACTTTGTTGGCCTTTGAGCCAAATCTCAATTTCTTTGGATCACTCTGATGAAACACTGTGCTCTCTCATTTCTGAAGCTGTTGAAGAAAGATATTACATCTACAATTCTTGATTGTCAACTGTAAGCCTAAATCATTGCTTAATCCTCTGTTGTGTTAATTGCTTTTTATCAATCTAAACCTTTTTAATGATACTCAAAATGTGGCTTTTGTTTCTTTTGTATGAAAACTAAACTAAGACCATTTTCACAATACAGCATTATGTGCCAATTGATTAACCATAGCATTCTATAATGTACAGTTTCTGTCCAGTTCTGTTATTTTGGAAGATTTCATGAAGCTTAGATCATAGCCTATCAATTTTAATAAAATTTTGCTAAGTCACCAAAATTTGCCATTCAAGATAAAATGTTTATATACCATAAAACTTGAATTATGGGCTTTAAGTGAGCAAGATGTAAGAAACTAGTATCTACTATTTGTTTAGGAGGAAATATTCTAAAAAGAAAGTAAAGATTAATGAAAAGTTAGATGATGTCTGTATTTAATCATTCCTTTAATAAAGTTTAAAGATTTCATGCAGAGCACTTTTACTCATAACATGTTTATGATCTGTCACTGTTAGCTAACCATCAATTGCTATAATATGTAAATGTTTAATTTGTTCATATACATTTCATTTTTGTTAATTAAGAATGAACAAAGAACAATATGAATAGAACAGCCATAAAATGTTCCCTCTTTCTGCCTTTTTGTTTTAGGTTATACTATGTGTATTGCTAGCATAAAATTCTATTTCTGTTGGATGTTCCTATATTTTTCTATGTATGTATGAGCATGCTTTCCATTATTTATTTTTCAGTAAGTCAAATATAATTTCTTCAACATTTGAGATTAAGAAAAAGGATGAAGAAATTCTAAAAATGGCCTCGCCTCCCCCTACTTTCCCCCCTCTCTTGTACAGACACATACAAACACTAGAAAGGAAAATGATCCGCCTTAGTTAGAAAAGTTTTAAAGGAAATGATGAATTTTTAGTCTTTTGTCATATCTATAGAAAACTAAGGGAAAAATTGTGACAAAAGGCCTTCTTTTTTATATGCAAATAGAGTTAATGACCTGGTTCTCAGGTCAATATATATGGAAGAATCACATCAGAAATACTTCTGATTTGAGGTCCTGTCATGCTGCCTTGCACAGACGTGTGCTGAGGAAAGCAGACTTAAAGACAAATGGAAAGAAAACTTCCGCTATTTGTGTCCTTCGGGAATGTTTTCAGGAGATGGGAATACGAAAGAAAGCAACTCAGAAGCATCAATTCCCAGGAGAATGGTTAAGCGAATGTGTAGTGGTTTTTAAGTCAGCGTTCACATTCAGTACTTTTAAACTGAAGAAGCACACAGAGGCCTTGATACAAAGCAATATGGAACAGACACTGTCTTAGATGAACAAATACGGTCAAATATTTCCTAAAACCAAGACAAATATTTAGAAGACATTTTTCCTTGGCCTAAATAATACACCTGTTGATAGATAACCACATTAAGCTTTTGAGGAAATACCTTTTCTAAAATGGACACAAAGTAACAGCTGAAAAGTATTTATTGGAAGTTTACCATTTGCCCATCTGAGTCTCTTGCTAGCAAATTTATTGCTAACTTAAGTATGTCGAAAAATAAGCTGTTGTATTTAAAATACCACTGTATCTTCAACAAGCAATGGCTTTAGGCCATTCTATTTCTCAGCTTCTGCTAATCATAGAATTTTTCATTCGTTTTTGTTTTATTTTTGCTCTTCCTCTCCCTCCACCATTAAACTCAAACACATCTCAGAAAAAGTCAGCATCTACAGTATGACTTTCCATTTAAAAAAACAAAACTCAGACTACAAAATCTAGATTTCAAAGTAAAATTCTTCTCCATAAATAGAGGTGGAGTTTGTTGTTTGAACTATAATTTATAGCACAAAGTATATAGAACCCATTTACTTAGGCCTACAGAGACAAAGGAATGTAGACCATTCAGTTGTTTATCTAAGTATTCACTAACAACAAAAACACAATGTGAAGTGGTTAATGAGAGTAGATAGTAACATTTGAAATAATCAAAGCTAATAACTCTTGGTGCTCTTTTTTTGTTTTTTAATTTCATGGATGTAGCCTTCCATGAGAAAGAAAGGAAAAATCATTTTTTATATTATTTTTCTGACACTAGGTTTTTTAATGTACTTTATATAATAAAACACCATTATATCCCAGCATATTTCTATAAACATTTGGATATGTTAGGGATCAAATTCACTTTCTGTACACATAAGGTAATTAATTAGATGAGTGCCCACAGAAGCACCACAAAAGGGTGTTGCTAGGAATTTCTCCTGCTGAAATAATGAGCATGGGATAGAAAATAAAAGATCAATCATTTGACTTTGGAGCCACATATTTTAGATTTAGGTGATTAAAATGCCAACTGTTAGTACAAAGAAGATAAACTTAAGAGTTAAAATCCCATATTCCATTGACAACAATTATATGATGTCTTTTTTACTCCCTTATTATAAATGGGAGATATAAACTTCTAATTTGGGTATCAGGAAACATTAGAAAATCAATAGAGCAAACATTTTTATATAATAACAGTATTTTCTTCAAGATACATAAGGTGGTGGGATATAATAGGGTTTATGGTAATTTGGGAAAGAAATACTGTAATGCCTAATAGGCTGAAGGATATTGTCATATGCTATCAAATATTCTATTGTTTTTTCATAATTAAATCAGTAATATTTCAACATTTTATACCTCTAAAACTAAGAACAGAACAATACTAAAGATAGCTTGCACTGTGTCCAACTGGAATTTACATAAATTGATTTTTCTTTCTTATTCAAGTTCCTTAAATTTCATTCTAAGGTAACTTATTCTTAAAGAATATGGTACTCTGAGAATGTCCATAACCAGCCAGAAGAAGAGATTTGATTTAATAAATTTGCCAACCTGGGTGATGATAGTCCAAAGTAAAATGGTAAACTAAATTCTGAGTTTCAAGCTGAGCCTATTTATTATCTGGACATTACTGCCAGTCTTTCTGTTACACAGAGATCAATCTTATCTTTTTCCAGGATCTCATTCATTTTATGGATAGAATTTATGCTGTCAGAATACATGCAGATTAATTTTTTGTACATTAAATGCATAACTTTAAAATATCGAATAATAACTTCAAAATAAATATCTTTGTTTTTATAATATTTTAATGACATTTCATAATCTAGCTGCCATTGATAGTGAAATACTTTAATTATGTCATTCATGTGGGTAGTAGTCATTTGTATTAAAAACAAACATGTTTTGGTTGAGAGAACTATGTAGATTCACTCATCTCTATATCTTTCTCTGTTAGTACCTGAAAATTCTTTATATTCAAGGCCTGATGGTTTTCAAAAGATTATGAGAGTACTTTTGGATTTCCTACTTATTGGGCTAATTATACATTTCCTTTAAACTTCCTTTTTTTTCCCCCCCTCAAAATGTGTACAATGTTTCCCTTTCAACTACAACAAAATACTTATCAAAGATGAACTGTCATCATAAACTTAGTTACAACTTGGTGACAAAACTTCAATTCAAGCCTTAACAAATGTCCATGATTCACCCCTGTTCAGGAACAGAATGAAGTTCTGCTATTTTTTTCCCTTTTCTTCCCCAAGTCAACCAACCAGCCCCACTCCGCCCCTTCTCCACCCCTTCTTTTGATCTTTTATTCTTTCCCCACATACAATAGTTGACTGTCTTTAACACAATACCACAAGAGGGACTCTTTTTTTTTTTTTTTTTAAGAAACAAGGAGAAAAGTGGAAAAAAATCAAGGGATGCAAAGAGAAATTATCCAGAAAAGAGAAAAATGGATGCAAGAAGAAGAGCAATGTTAAAGGAAGAATGGGTTTATTCCTGTAACACAAATGAACACAATGCAAAGAAGAAAGAAGTAGAACGGACATAAACATAAAGGCCAAAATTGGGAATGAAACTTGTAGCATTCATAACACAAAAGAGTAAGGCAAATCACCGATTTCAATATTTAATCATCTAAAATTGTTATTGCTAAACAAATATGATACATCATCTTCAATATCTCCCTATGAATGTACAAAAATATGAAAAAAAAATTTTAATTATATTTTTATTTTTTTTTGTTTCTTTTTCTACTTTAAAAGTAGCCAGGTTATGGACTTCCCTGGTAGACCAGTGGTTAAGAATCGCATAACAATAGAACCTGTGCTCCGAAACAAGAGAAACTACTGCAATGAGCAGCCCAACTGGAGAGTAACCTCCGCTCACCATAACCAGAGAAAACCCGGGGAAGGTAATGAAGACTCAGCACAGCCCAAAATTGATTAATTAATTAAGTTAAAAATTATTTCAATAAATCAGTGATTTTCAAGGGTCAATTTAGGTAGGCAAATAGGACTGGAAAAAAAATGGGAAATATATGATAAGGTCTTTATTTCCCCCAGTTTTTGTTCTTTTTAACAGCTTTACTGATAATTAAGAAATCATATAATTCACCATTTAAAGGATATATTCCCCCCCCCACACACACACACACAAAAAAAACAGAAATACAGATCAATGGAACAGAATAGAAAACCAAGAGATAAACCCATGTACCTATGGTCACCTAATCTATGACAAAGGAGGCAAGAATATATAATGGAGAAAGATAGTCTCTTCAATAAGTGGTGCAGGGATAACTGGACAGCTTCATGTAAAAGAATAAAATCAGAACACTCCCTAACACCATACACAAAATAAACTCAAAATGGATTAAAGACCTAAGTGTAAAACCGGATACTATAAAACTCCTAGAGGAAAACATAGGAAAAACACTGACAGAAATCACAGCGAGATCTTTTTTGACCCTCCTCCTAGAGTAATGTAAGTAAACAAATGGGCCGAGTTAAAAGCTTTTGCACAGCAAAGAAAACTGTAAATGAGACAAAAAGACAACCCTCAGAATGGGAGACAATATTTGCAAATGAAGCATCTCTCAAGGGATTAATCTCCAAAATACACAAACAGATCATGAAACTCAGTATCAAAAAGAAAAAAAAAAAAATCAAAAAATGGGCAGAAGACCTAAATAGGCATTTCCCCAAAGAAGACATACAGATTGCCAAGAGGCATACGAAAAGATGCTCAACACCTCTAATTATTAGAGAAATGCAGATCAAAACTATAATGAGGTATCACCTCACTCCGGTCAGAATGGCCATCATCCAAAAAATCTGAAAACAATAAATGCTAAAGAGGGTGTGGAAAAAAGGATACTCTCCTACACTGTTAGTGGGAATGTAAATTAGTACATTCACAATGGAGAACAGTATGGAGAGTCCTTAAAAAACTAAAAATTAAGCTAGCAAAAAATCAAGCAATCCCACTCCTGGGCATATATACTCTAAGAAAACTATAATTCAAAAAAATGCATGCATCCCATTAGCACTGTTTACAATAGCCAGGACATGGAAGTAACCTAAATGTCCATCAAGGATGGAAAAAGATGTGGTGTATATACATATATATATATAATGGAATATTATCAATAAAAAGGAACACTACTGGGTCATTTGTAGAGATGTGGATGGACGTAGTGTCTGTAATACAGAATGAAGTAAATCAGACAAAAACAAATATTGAGTATTAATGAATATATGTGGAATCGAGAGAAAATGGTACAGATGAACCTATTTGCAGGGCAGAAATAGAGATGCAGATGTAAATAATGAACTGTGGACACAGTGAGGGGAGAGGGAAGTGGGGAGTGGGATGAACTGGGGGACTGGGACTGGCATCTGTGCAATTCCGTTTGTAAAACAGATAGCAGTGGAAAGCTGCTATATGGTGCAGGGAGCTCAGCTGGGTGCTCTGTGGTGACCTTAGATGGGTGAAATGGGGGCATGGGGTGGGAAGGGGGTCCAAGAGGGAGGGGATATATGTATACATACGGCTGATTTATGTTGTTGTATAGCAGAAGCTAACACAACATTGTAAAGCAACTATACCCCAATTTAAAAAATAAAAATAAAGAGTATGGTCCAATGGCTTTTAGTTTTATAGAAAGGTTTTCACTATCACTTCTATTTTTTAAAATATCAATCATTACATAAACTAGGAGAGTATTTTATGAGATTTGTAAGTATTGGCTATATAGACATGTAGCAAATATTAATCAAATTAACATTAATGTTAAACAAATTTTAACAACCCTGATACTTAAGTTATACAAATTACTGATGACAAGGGTATTTTCAAATATAAAACCTTAGCCTATATCCTTCACATAATCCACCTTAAGCAACTAATCACTATAAAAGTTTCTATTTAAACTTAAATGATAAAAATAACACTTTGAGCTCACTCTGATAGAGCCATATACAAACAATAAAATTACAATTCAGATTGGCATATGCACCTACTTCTTCATTTCTATCATTTAAGTATATACTATACAGTTCATTTTGTATTACCATGTTTACATTGAGAATAGTATTTATGATACTGAAGGATATGAGGCTGTAAATGGCATTTGCATTCATCAGATACATCAGCTCTGCTTCTACATTGAATTTCAGGCTAGAGCTATTTATTGCTTTATGTACTGTTTTTCCATAAACAGCAATACCTCAGTAGGACACCTTCATAGTACTGATTTTTGGGCCTTTTAATGGAGATGAGAAAGGCAGAAACATTTTATAGAGATGAAACAATCTCATCCTGATTAAGTAAATAAGAAGCTTTAAAAACTGAATATGAAAATACCAAAAAAAATACATCAATAAAATTCATAACTAAATGCATTTTATTTTGATAACTTCTATTAGATCCTCAAATCTACCATATGTGGAGGATTTGTCATTTTATTGCTCAATAAAATAGTAACACTTACTGAATTGAGTGCTGTCTCTTAGAAGTTTTGTTAAAAGCTTAAATGACAAAAACCACTACAATATTGTAATTAGCCTCCAATTAAAATAAATTAATTAATTTGTTTTTAAAAACTTAAGTAAAAATACTTTCTAAACACCATTATAGTAACAGTAATCTGAAAATATAGTCAATCTCCAACTTATAAATATGTTTCAAACAATTACTTTTATATCAGTGTTTTGAAACCCAGATTGCATTTTCTCATAGAGAGATGTGAATTTTAGTTAGCAACCTGAGCATGTATTTAAATTCCCACTTGGCTTCAAATGCTGTGTATAGAATTACCATTTCTAGTCATAAAGTCTAACAAACCTCAAATACAGTTAAATTAATAACCTTGGAAGTACCAATTGATTAATGTGGATTTATTTTCATCACTTAATCTCATTAATAGCATTAAGAGTAATTTACCCCCACTACCACAACTAGAGAAAGCCCATGCACAGCAATGAAGACCCAGTGTAGCTGAAAATAAAGAGTAATTTATTATATCCCATTAAGAAAAACGCCATGTCTTCCCTTTCACACATGTAGCATATATACATGAGCATATAAAGGACATAGTATATTGCTTCATGTAAACTAGAAACTTATATGTGTCTTTATTAATTTGTTCATGTTTTATTCTTTCAGTCAGTCGTCTATTCGTCATTAAGAACTTCCTAAGAGCTATATATTCTGATAGGAATCATAAGCTTCATAAATTTATATATGTTTCTACTCACCATCCAGAAATTGAGTGAAATGTGTGTGTTTGTAGGTGATACATACATATTAGATGAGATATCCACTTATTTTCTAGCTTTAAGGCAAGGTACATCATGCCCTTTGGTACTAAAAACAAAGCTTTAGAACTTGAAACTTACATCCAGAATACCAGGTCAAAAACCATTGTAAATTACACTATGGAGAGGCAACAGCTTTGGAAAAGGTTAAGCTTAGAGTTACCATATGCCCAGCAACTCAACTTCCAGGTATTTATCCAAGAGATGAAAACTTATGTCTGCAGAAAAACATGTATCTGAAGTGTTCAGAGCAGCAATATTTATAATAGCCAAAAAGCAGAAATAAGCCAAATGTCAATCAACTGAAAAACAGATACATAAAATATGGTATATCCATTCAATGAAATATTATTTGGCAATAAAAACTACTGAAGTACTGATCATATTAAACATGGACAAATCGTGAAAATATGTTAATTGAGAGAAGCCAGTCACAAAAGGCTAAATAATGTAATTCTATGTATTAATACATGACATGTCTAAAATAAGCAAATCCATAGCAGAAGTACATTACTGTCCCTTCAGACTACAAAAAGTTGTTAGGTGAAACGGGGAGTGATGCTAATTGGCATGGGGTTTCTTTTGGAGTGATGAAATGTTCTAAGATTTAGAACATTGGATTGTGTAGAACATTTGATTGATTGTGGTTATGGCAGCCAACTTTGTAAATATACTATAAACCACTGAATAGTACGTTTTACATGGGTGAATGGCATATCAACTTTACCTAAATTACAGCTCATATATACTATATAATCTATGTGTGTGTGTGTGTATTTACTACCTTGCAAATTTTATACACAATACCGCCTTTAGTTAAGTACCTGGGCTGTGAAAGACACTCTATATCTATATTATGAAAAAAGCAAAACAGACGGTAAATGAACCAAAAGTATTATATGCAAGAAAAACTAATTGAAATTTGGTATTCTGTATATTTAAAGTAAATCTGGCATAACTGAAATTTCTTCTAAATATCCTCCTAAGAGCCAAGATCAGTTCCTGGGAGGTGTGAATTCAGAGAGAAGAGGATTTATCCCTCCTAAGCAATTTCAAAGGACATATTCAGTCCATAATCAGTTTCCTGAGCTAGAGGCTGGACTGAGATGTTACAGAGAAAAAAAAAATCCTAATGACAGGAGAAAGTTATACTGGTAACACTGAAGGTACTGTACCATTCACAAAATCAGTGGTTCTCAAATTTGATTAGGCATCATAAACACCTGGAAGACCTGTTAAAACGTAAATGGTTCCAAGCCCTGAATTTTTGATGATTCCATAGACCACAATAGGGCCTGAGAATCTCCATGCCTAACGAATTCACAAGTGATAGTGATCTCGCTGGTGAGGGAAATTCTGCTGCTTACTCATAAATGTTTGTAAGTGGGAAGTGATGTGAGGTGAGTCAGGGAAAAGTGGAGAAAGGGGATGACATACTGAATACAAATTCTGTAAGTTGATAAACCAACTCAGAGCCAAGTTGCCAACACTGGTGGATTATCTTGGTACCTGGTGAGAGGGATGATTCGGTAAGTGAGTTTTACTACCAGATGATACCCTTAATACTAATTCCTGAGCTAACTTGCATCAGATCTTCTGCTTCCTTTCATGTTTCAAATTAACTGATATTGGCACGCCCCTATAATAGCTCTAGCAACATATGAGGCCATGTTGGAAGGTCACCCTTCAGTATGAGAGTTGGAATGTGTCAAAGACCTCACTCTTCCCCAAACATGTATCCTCAAGACCACCTCGCTCCCTGACTTAGCTTAAAACACTGTTATCAAATGTATTACATTAGATTAATTAAGAAGTATATTCAAATGCACAAGCTATTAGGATGGATATACCACTCCCATTGAGAGTAACAAATATTCATTTGTCCTTATCAAAAATTGTTTTATCAGCTGAACTAGTTATCACCTTGAAAGGAGATTTCCAGGCTCTATGAGAAATTATTTTGGTTTTGGTAAGGAAAGTCAATACAGATTTAAATCACTGCAACCATTTCACTCTGAAATGAAATGATTAAGATATTTTATTTAATTTACCATTAAAATAAATTTGTAAGAACAATAATCAACAAGAAACATTATTAACAAAGAGTACTTTAAACATAGCCTTATTATTAGCTGTTTCTCAAATCTGCTTTATATTGACCCTAAAGGACAAGTTCACTCTTTTTTAAATAAGACCTAGAGCCTCACATAGGTCACAGAATCCTTTCAGAGAGCAAAATCTAAAAACAAAACCCTTATTGGATTAAAAAAAAAAAAAAAAAGGAACTGTCCTTAATGCCCTGGACAGAAAAGTAATCTGGATGCTCCAAAAAAATACGGTTATGAAATAAAAATGATTTGATAGAGAAAGTACAGAACTGTAATCCAGTCTTCCTCTTCCTTCAGTTCCCCAGGTTTTCCAAAGAAATGTGTATCATCTGGAGATAGATGTTGTTCCCTACTTGTATTATGTCAATATGAATAAACAGATAGGCACACTAATATGGAGACTGGGACTGGTAAATACATGGATTGGGTTACTGTAAGATTTGGAGGTTTAAGTTGGATTTTGTGACTTTTGAAAACCATCTGCAAAACCAAAATATATATATATGTGTTTTAATTTATAAGAAATACAGCACTATAATTGTAACTATTTGATTATTCACTATTACTTTTAATATGCATTATGTGACTCAGCAAGGTAATTCTTGGGTTTAAATTAAACCATAAGTAACACTATTAAAGTATCTTGATATAAAAAAAAAAATTGAGCCCCTGAAATCTTAGGGCTACTTTAGCTATAGTTTATAAAACTGAATAGGTTAATTCTTACTATGATATACTCAACATTTCCAAGTGTTATCACCTATGAAATTTGGTTCTGCTTACTTCATTTATATAAAACAATAATACTGTTGTTAATAATAATACACACACACACACACACATATATATATATACATGTTCTCCTTTAATACAAAATTTTTCACAGAATGTTGGAGTTGATATGATAGGATCATATTCACATACATCTTAATATAACTAAGACCCTTAAAAATATAAATTGGGGATCGTGCTAGATTTTATCAATGTATTTTATATTATTCTTACTTTTAAAGGAATATTCAACAAAATAGAAATTTTTGGACTATAATAATGCTAAATAATCACATATTTAGCGTTCATTAAAATAGTCACAGAACCTAATTATCTATGAAATCATGCTCTGTAAAATTTTGGTGTTTCAATGTGGGGGGAAATGAACATCCTCTTAAGTTAATGTTTTGGTTTATAAAATTAAGGTGTATTTTCATTTTGATTTTTGTTTGTTTTTCTAACTATTATATAGGTAATTCTATATTAGATTAACATTGATTTATGTGAGAAATATAACTTTACATCTAAGGACTTCAAGGTTTTTTGTTCTGTTTTTGCTCATTTAGTAATCCACTGCAGGCTTGCTTGTCACCAAGCGGATTATGCTTAGTGGTAACTAAAGGAAACAGGTTCTTTCCTGCTCAGAGCTCTTGTTGCCCAGAGCCCTGGAGTCCTTTGCCTCTAAACAAAAGAAGAAAGACAGACTGGATAAGGAATCTCCACTTCTTAACAGCTTCTTCTCTCATTCTTTTGTGGTAACTAGTCCAATGGACCTGCCTAGATGAAAGTGGATGTTGACAGATGAAGGTCTCTGTTGGAGCAGTAACTTCCCATAAATAGAACAAAAGATGAAGCACAAATTTTGGTGACCTGTTTCTCCCACAAGAGAGCCAATGTCAAAATAATGCAGAATGAGAAAGATTTGACCATCCACCAGTAGCTTTTAAAATGTAAGAAGGATATGCACTAAGGAATGCAAGGGTCTCTAAATGCTGAAAGGGGGGCGGGGGGGTGGAAACTGACTGTCTCCCAGAAGGAGTTTAGGCTTGCCAGTATTTCTATTTTAGTCTAGTGAGAGTCATTTTGGATTTCTGGCCTTCAAAACTCTAAGATAATAAATTTGTGTTATTTTAAGACTCTATATTTGTGGTAATCTATAATCAGTTCAGTTCAGTCACTCTTTGCAACCCATGAACCGCAGCACACCAGGCCTCCCTATCCATCACCAACTGCCGGAGTTCACCCAAACCCATGTCCATTGAGTCGGTGATGCCATCCAGCCATCTCATCTTCTGTCATCCCCTTCTCCTCCTGCCCTCAATCTTTCCTGGCATCAGGGTCTTTTCAATGAGTCAGCTCTTCCCATCAGGTGGCCAAAGTTTTAGAGTTTCATCTTCAACATCAGTCACTCCAGTGAACACCCAGGACCAATCTCCTTTAGGATGGACTGGTTGGATCTCCTTGCAGTCCAAGGGACTCTCAAGAGTTTTCTCCAACACCACAGTTCAAAAGCATCAATTCTTCTGTACTCAGCTTTCTTTATAGTCCAACTCTCACATCCATACATGACTACGGAAAAACCATAGCCTTGACTAGACAGACCTTTTTTGGCAAAGTAATGTCTCTACTTTTTAATATGCTGTCTAGGTTGGTCATAACTTCCCTCCCAAGGAGTAAGCGTCTTTTAATTTCATGGCTTCAGTCACCATCTGCAGTGATTTTGGAGCCCAGAAATATAAAGTGAGCCACTGTTTCCACTGTTTCTCCATCTGTTTCCCATGAAGTGATGGGACCAGATACCATGATCCTAGTTTTCTGAATGCTGAGCGTTAAGCCAACTTTTTCACTCTCCTCTTTCACCTTTATCAAGAGGCTCTTTAGTTCTTCTTCACCTTCTGCCATAAGGGTGGTGTCATCTGCCTATCTGAGGTTATTGATATTTCTCCCACAAATCTTGATTCCAGCTTGTGCTTCCTCCAGCCCAGCATTTCTCATGATGTACTCTGCATATAAGTTAAATAAGCAGGGTAACAATATACAGCCTTGATATGCTCCTTTTTCTATTTGGAACCAGTCTGTTGTTCCATGTCCAGTTCTAACTGTTGTTTCCTCACCTGCATACAGGCTTCTCAAGATGCAGGTCAGGTGGTCTAGTATAGCAGCAATAGATTTTGGATCTCAATTCCTATTACGATAAATTAGCGGGGTCAGAGAAACTTCAAAAAAAATTTTTTTTAGGCCAGGCTCGTGTTTTGTTCTTAACAATAAATTTCTCTAAAAATGTAGAGACTTCAGATCTAATTAGTTCCATCAGTACCCAAGTTACCATTACCATACTCAAAAGTTCTTAGACATCATACTCAAATCAGCTTTAGTCCTTTTCTTTTCTTCCTTCTCTCTTTATTTCTGTCTCTCTTCCCTTAATATAAGTTGCATTAGGACCACATGACCACATGAGATTATAAACGTCTTTGGACTGAAATACTCTTAATCTCTGCCATAGGGCTGAACTTTTCATCCTATTCTTTCATGAGCCCTTCTTATAAAATTCCTTTAAGTCACACAAGAACCATCTATTATTATGTTTTTTTCCACCCTCTCTCTTTTCTAGAAAGAACTATAGGTCTGGTAGCTATGTAGTTTCCTTATTAAATTTTGCTAGAGATACCCTGATAAAATCTGCATAATATGTGTCTTTTTTCCTAGTCTGTTAGATCAGTTTCTTTGCTGACCACCTCCTGACCACTGAACCAATGCTGCATATTTTAGGCTTTGGTTCTGGTATCACTCCAGCTGAAAGAATCCATAATTGCATTAGTTTGAGAATGTTCACTGTCTTACCAATAACCCTATATGTTTCAGTGGTTCACCAAAAAAAAATGGGCATTTTTTTCTCACTCTGCTAACAGTACAATATGGGGATTCACCTAGATGTTTTCAAGCTGTGGTCCCAACCTCCCTGAAACTCACAGTCACCAGCAGGGGATGGAGAGGAGAAGGCAGGCCTTTTTTTTTTTTTTTTCTAAAAAGATTTAGTATAAGAGCACGTCACAGAATTTCTGTTCACTTTTCAGTGGAGAGACATGATCCTCTCTAGATGCAAACAAGCTAGGAATTCTGGTCTCTTTTCATAGCATGGCCTCTCTAAAGTCAGTTTTATACCATGGAAGGAGAGCTACACATTTTGTTAGACAGTGAACTGTTTTTGCTACTAATACATATTCATCATGTTCGAAAAAGAGTATTATAAAGTTTTTCTTATTTATAAAAGCTTTGCTAACTAGGACGATGTCCTCAGCCAGGATGGAAAACCACTGGTTTTGAGGTATTATGCTACATCTCAGAGGAGAAGTAGCAAGCAAAAATGCTGATTCTTTGGAGAATGGAGTACTTGAACATGCACCGATAGAAAGGTCAGGAAAATACAAGGACTGTAATAGGTTCTAGGGGAAAAAACATTTAAAGAAAAAAAAGCACAAGGATCCCTACCCTTTTGGACCTTACAATTTTGTCAAGGAATAGCATTAAATAAGTCACACATACAACTACAAGAGCTGAGAAGTGCTACAGATGAAAAATCTAAAGTACTGTAAGAGAATCAAACAGTAAGACTTAATACTGGTAAGTAATTTCTCAGAGAAAGACATAGAGAAGAATGATTGTTAGACAGGTAAAGTTGGGTCAGCAACATCCCAAGGAAAGGATAATTGTGTGAAGGCATGGAGGCACATTTCCCGTTCTGATAGAATGAGGCAGCTTGTAGCAGACCAGTCTCTTTTAAGAACAACATAAAAAGTCATATAAAACATTCAGAAAGCACCAAAGATCATCAAAATCAACCATGGTAAAGAGGCCAGAAGTTTGGAGAAATGGGAACTGGAGAGGGGTGAGCTAATATTCCTCAGCAAACGTCCAAGAATATGGACTTTTCTTGGGCAAAAGATGACTGCTAAAGGATAGGGAAATGACAAGAGATCTCAGCAGTCCTGTAAGGCTGTGGCGGAGGGGTTGGGGGGGGGTGGCGGGGAGGGCAGATCTCTGGGACTAAGATCAAAGATTCTGATAAGAAGAGAGGTTTGGAGAATTGTGCTTGACACATGATCAGTTTAATAAACTAAAATGAAGGCTTTTGAAAACCATAAGAGAGGTTTCAATAGTTTCACTGTGCCTAGAGGACAAGAATTGGAGGTCTAGACTGCCAGAAAAAAGATCTCAAATATTAATTTTAAAGCCCTAGGGGAATATGCTCCAGGAGAAATTCAGAATTCAACAATATACCATCAAAACTTCAACCCATAAGTTTGTGACTATATTGAGGAGATCAGTCTCAATATCTTTTCTTAGAAGAGAAAAGAAGATAACACAATTTAAAATCTCTACTTTTTTCAATGCCTAATGTCCATATTTAGTCAGACATTTTAGAGATACTGTAAGATCAAATCACATAATAAACATTTAGAAAATTTAAGAAAATACAAACAGATTTACAGTGGCTATATCAGACAATAGCATTCAAATATTATTAATGTATTCAAGAAAACAGAGAAGAATGTGCATAAAAAATAAGATTCTGAAATTTTTTCTAGAAAATAAAAAACTAAAACAAAGGATCAAATGAAAATTTTATAACTGAAAAAGAGCTGCATTTAACAGCATATTAAATATGCAAAAGACAAAACTAAGGAATTAGAATACAGACTTATGGAAACTATCCAGATTAAAAAGAAAAGTCTGTATAGACATACAAGACAGAATGAAAAAGATCTAACACACATGTAATTGGAGTCTGAAATAGAAAGTACAGAGAATGGTTGAGAATTTCTAAAACTGTGGAAAGATGCCAGCTCAGCTATCTAGAAAGCACTGTGAAGCTCAATCAGAATATTTAAAAAGAAAATCACATTTAGGCACATAACAAATTGCTGAAAATCAAAAACAATGAGACATTTTCTAAAGCAGTTCAATGAAACAGGCAGAAAGAGTTTGTTACATTCAAGGAAAAAAAAATTTAAAGCTAAATTTGTTGATCTTCAGTTAATAAATAAACAAAGGTGGGATTCAATATGAGGCTGCAAAAGGAAGAAATAGGAAAAATTATAGAGAATCTTGAAGGGTTTTAGATTTTATTTTAGTATAATAAAAAGTCACTGAAGGACTTACTTGCGGAATTGAATGATCAGATATGCACAATTAAAAGCTTTACCTTTGCAGTTCTGAAGAGAATGGATTGGGGGCAAAAAAAAAAAAAATTGGGAAATCAGGAATCTGCTTACCAGAATTAAGAACAAAAGGTATTAAAGTAAGATGGAGGCACATTGAGAACAACTAGGCACAATTTCAAAGAGCAACTACAAGCAAAGTCTCTATGTATTGAGTGAGATTTTGTAAAAATGCCTCTAACCAGTGGTCATTAGGATACTGGCAAGGCTGAGATTACCTGACAGGGTCCAATGATCACTGATGAAACCAGTGGGAAATTAAAGGCTGTCAAGGTGAGGATCTACTGATGTAATATTGCTCACAGAGCCTTGGAAGATATTTTGTTCATTATTTTGTTTTTATCTATCTAATTTTAGAGGTGTTGAGGTTATATATAGTTACTATGGGGGGGAATCTAAATGAATTAATGGAAGTTAAGGAAACTAATCTATTTGCCTTTTCAGTTTTCATTCCAATCCCAAAGAAGGACAATGCCAAAGAATGTTTAAACTACCGCACAATTGCACTCATTTCACATGCTAGCAAAGTAATGATCAAAATTCTCCAAGCAAGGCTTCAACAGTGTATGAACCAAGAACTTCCAGATGTTCAGGTTTAATTTAGAAAAGGCAGAGAAACCAGAGATCACATTGCCAACATCCACTGGATCATAAAAAAGCAAGAGAATTCCAGAAAAACATCTTCTGCTTCATTGACTACGCTACATCCTTTGACTCTGTGGATCATAACAAACTGTGGAAAATTCTTCAAGAGATGGGAATACCAGACCACCTGACCTGCCTCCTGAGAAACCTGTATGCAGGTCAATAAGCAGCAGGTAGAACTGGACATGGAACAATGGACTGGTTCCAAATTGGGAAAGGAGTATGTCAAGGCTGTATATTGTCACCCTGCTTATTTAACTTATATGTAGAGTACATTATGTGAAACATCAGGCTGGATGAAACACAAGCTAGAATCAAGATTGCCAGAAGAAATATCAATAACCTCAGATATGCAGGTGACACTACCCTTATGACAGAAAGTGAAGAGGAACTAAAGAACCTCTTGATGAAGGTGAAAGAGGAGAGTGAAAAAGCTGGCTTAAAACTCAACATTCAAAAAACGAAGATCACAGCATCCAGTCCCATCATTTCAAGGCAAATAGATGGGGAAACAGTGGAAACAGTGACAGACTATTTTGGGGGGACTCCAAAATCAGTGTAGATGTTGCCCAAAGCCATGACATTAAAAGACTCTCGCTACTTTGAAGAAACCTATGACAAATCTAGATAGCATATTAAAAAGCAAAGACATTACTTTGCTGACAAAGGTCTGTATTGTCAAAGCTGTGGTTTTCCCAGTAGTCATGTATGAATGTGAGAGATGGACCATAAAGAAGGACGAACAAGAAAGAACTGATGCTTTTGAACTGTGCTGTTGGAAAAGAATCTTGAAAGTTCCTTGGACTGCAAAGAGATCCAACCAGTCCATCCTAAAGGAAATCAGTCCTGAATGTTCACTGGAATGACTGATGCTGAGCCTGAAACTCCAATACTTTGGCCACCTGATGTGAAGAGCCAACTCATTGGAAAAGACCCTGATGCTGGGAAAGATTGAGGGCAGGAGGAGAAGGAAGCGACAGATGGTTGGATAGCATCACTGAGTCAATGGATGTGAGTCTGAGCAAACTCTGGGAGATGGTGAAGAACAATGAAGCCTGGAGAGCTGCAGTTCATGAGGTTGCAAAATCAGACATGACTGAGTGACTTTTCAACAACAAAGGAAACTAACAAGTATTCAAGTCATACACTGTGTTATATGTATGTATATGTTCAGTTCAGTTCAGTTGCTCAGTCACGTCCGACTCTTTGCGTATCTATGTCTGTTTATCTATATATCTAAATATACATGTCATCTCATGAATTTTCACAACCACTATATGAAGGAGGTCTTTATTTTCCTTACACAGGTGAGAAAATTGAAACTAAGTTTAAACGATTTGTTGAGGGAAACAGGGATTATGAAACTTGTTTAGCAAGGCACACTGTCAAATAGCAGCGCTAAAAATAAACTGAGGTCACTGACTTAAAGCCTGTGTGGTGTTTTTACTCTATCTTGCTCTTTAGATCTTCACATTCTTGTTCACACTTTTCAGGAAATACTAAAGAGGGAATTTAGGTTGTAGAGGAAGTTAGACTGGTAAAGGCATAATCACTGCCTTTAATCCCATTGTAGATGGGTTGTAGAACCATTGGATAGAATAATAAAGAGAAGGTGATTTAGTTTCAGTGATTAAGATTATTTTTCCCCAACTTGGTGAGTAACATATAATTTTATGATGACTTCTGCTAACAAGACTGATAAAATATTAATAAGCATACATAATTCCACAGAATAAGGTCATCACAGTGATAGAAAAAATAAGAGACAGTTACAACACATAGTGACATTTTAGAAAAATATATAGAATCTTGTCATTCTTCTTTGTAACAATTTGTAATTGTTTCTGTGTATAAATCTCTAAGCTTGGCATCATCCTGAGTAAGCTTTTAGTTAAGACTGAGATAAAATTATGGGAAATAGTTTTATCCCATTTTAATCTTTAATGAAAGATATGTGACACACAGAAAATCCTATACATCACGTAAGATTTACTCTTTGTTTTGGAAGAAGGAATTGAAATAGACAGAAATACAGTGATGCACAAGAATGCCTTTATTATAAGCAATCTAATACCTTTGCTATGGATTCTAAACTCAGTAACTCATGAAGATGACTAGTCTTGAGAAGGGGTAGGAAACTGTAGAATTTCTTAAAAGGTAAAAATAGAAGCTTGGACAGACTTTTAATCTTATAACCTCTCACACAGTCTGCCTAAAATCTATTAGACCAAACAAAATTCCCATAAATGACCTAGTAGAGTCTAGGACAGACTGACGGAGGTTCATGGAAACGTTTCCAGATAGACTATGAAAAATCAATCACTCATCTGGAGACCATGATTCTAGAAGACTTTATGATGTTAAGAAATTTATAACTATGCCTGGTAAATGAATGGTTAACTAGACTTATTGTGATGATCATTTTACAATATATACAAATACTGAATCATTATGCTATATACCTGAAACTGACAGGTTAAATGTCAATTAGATCTCAATTAAAACAACCAAAAAAGAAGGAAGCAGCCCATCTGGAATGGGATTAAACTCCCCCTTCTGCCACTTATCAACGTGAAATCTTTTCAAGTTTATTCGAATTCTATTTGCTTAGTTTAGCAGTGTGAAAAATGGAAATAGTAGACCTATTCCATGAAGTTGTGGAAATGATTAAATGAATTAATGTACATAAACTGAGAACACTGTCTGGAAAATAACTACTACTCCGTAAACATTAGCTACTATATCATCATCATCACCATCATCATTTTAATGTTATTGTTAATATGTCATCATGACCAACATTTTCCTGTTAATTTCAACTTTCCCTTTGGGGTTTCTGTTTGCTCAGACTGCTCAACTAATTTTCTCCTCTTTTGGTCATTATTTTTCGTCTTTATTTGTCCATGCATTTGATATGCACAAAATAGTAAAATGTTTATTGTGGACCGTAAGCTAAAATCAGTAATAAAAAATTGAACACTTCCATTCCTGCCACTCAGGTTAGGAAACAAAAAGTATTACCAGAAAATCTTGAAAGCCCCTCCTTGTCCCATCCTGGTTCCATCAACCCTTCTCACTTACCATGAATTCACAATTATCTAACTTTTAGTTTGCCATAATTTTTTCTCTAAGCTTTTCTTTGTTTTGTTTTTTTTTTTTCTTAATTTGGCCATGCCACACAGTTTGCAGGATCTTCGTTCCCCAGCCAGGGATAGAACCTAGGTCCTGGCAGTGATAGAGCTGAGTCCTAACTACTAGACCACCAGGGAATTCTCAATCTCTATGTAATTTAATCTATGTCTTTATTTAAAATCAATGTATTGTTTTATGGTACACATTTAAATTTTGTATAAATGGAATTTTAACTGTATTTAGTCTTCCATATCTTATTTCTCTATTTAATCTCATGACTCCAAGGTAGATTCATGCTAAGTTTAGCTAAAGAGCATTCATTTTATTGCTAGTTAACATTCCATTGCATAAATTTATCACAATTCTTTGAATTATTTTATTGTTGATAGATCCTTACTAGCTCTCAATTCTTTATTCTCACAGACAGTGTTTCTGTGAACATTTTTCCACCTGTTTCTTGCCTCATGTATTTGAGAATTTCTTCAAGATACAATCCTAAGAATGAATTGTTGAGTAGCTGGGAATGCACAATTTTACTAGATAATGTCAAATTATTTTTCTAGTAGCTATCATGCTTTGTGACCCAACTAACAATGTGTAAGAATATGGTATATTCCAGAACCTCATTTACACTTGATAGTATCTTTTTTTACTCCTGCCACAGCAAGAGCTTAAAATGAAATTTACCCAGAACTCAAAACCTAATGGTCTACAGTATTTTGCTAAGTTTAAAGACATGTATTGTTTTATCACAGCCAGTTAAGTTTCATCTTTGAAACTTCTCATATTTTTACATAGATGAGAACATTGGAAATAATAGTTTGCAAAAACTTAAATTTTTTAAAACGTTTTTGCACCATACCATAATTGGCTCTCCCATGATGAAGCACATAAAGGGAAAAAAAAAGCAACAACAAAAGATTTAACACAGTGGGTTATATGGTCAGACAGTTGGAAACATATCATTGCTATATGAAGATATTGTCAAGCTGGAAGACATTCTCTATTAAAGATTAGGGATCAAGAATATAGAGATGAAATTCTTTTGCCATGACTTTGGAAACAGTATTGAGTCATGCCACAAACCTTGATGTGAAGGATGACTTCTCTCAAACCATTTGCATTTTATGGCTCTTCAATTCCAATGACAATGACCAAAAAATTCAGATGAAATAAGTTGCACTTTCTATTGAAACTATCTGCATATATGATCTTAATAATGCTTGAGAAAAAATGAAATCTATTTATCTATATTTAATATTCTTTTTTTTAAATTTTTTTTATTTTTTATTTTTCAGTGGGTTTTGTCATACTATCTATATTTAATATTCTTTATAATAGAAATTCCTGTAGTGTCCAATGCTAGAGAAGTATAAAATCTCATCTCATTAGCAAAAAAAAAAAAAAAAAATATATATATATATATATATACACACATACATATATATATAAGTGTATATATATATGCTGGGGGGTGAGGGTAGGAAAAGACTGTTTGGGAAGCAAGAGTCTTACAAAAATGATCAGGCCCACAAAAATTCCATTTGGGCTGCCAAATTTGCATTAGTCCCGCCCACAGTTTGAAATGTCACCCCGCCCTCTCTTTGCCATCTGTACCACCACCTACTGATTCCTATGTCTCTAGTCTTAGAGAACAGAAGCATCTGCCTATGACAGGCACATTTAGATTTGCCCCCCAAACACAGATTCAAATGAAAAATTTAAAAAATAAATTAAAGAAAAGTCAGGATGTATATTTATTTTAGAGTCAGAACTGTACCATCATAAGGGTTTCAGGGTACTTTCTTTTCCCCTGATTTCTTTCATTTTATAAGGATACTAAAAAGAATATTATCATGATGTATTTAAAATTAGTTTTCTGGATTAGTAACATACAACTTGTGCAAATTTTTTTACTTGCTAATTAAAGAATGCAGGTTGGGTGCATGAGACAAGTGCTCGGGCCTGGTGCACTGGGAAGACCCAGAGGGATCAGGTGGAGAGGGAGGGGGAGGGGGGATCGGGATGGGGAACACATGTAAATCCATGGCTGATTCATGTCAATGTATGACAAAAACCACTACAATATTGTAAAGTAATTAGCCTCCAACTAATAAAAATAAATGAAAAAATAAATAAATAAATAAAAACAACAACAACAAAAAAGAATGCAGGTGTTTTCTTCTGATTACTTGCCATTTATTAGCTGACTCCTTCAATACATATTTTGGCCATATGATAACATATTTATGATCAATAAAATGTTTTCTCTATTCCTGAAGACCATGATCTACAGTAGTAGCAATCCAAAGGAAATATAATGAGTGGCATATATGAACATTTTAAATTTTCCAGTAGCCAGGTTAAAGGGAGTAAAATTAGTGAAATTAATTTAAATATTTTATCTCAATATATTTGAGATGTTAAAATTTTAATAGGTAATCAATATAAAAATTTTATTGTGATATTTTATATTCTTTTTGGTACTATGTTCAAAATGCAGTACATATTTTACATTTACATCATAATTCAACATGGATGAGCTACATTTCAATTGTTCATTAGTCACATGTCATTAGTGACTGCTGAACTAGGCAATTCAATTAGCAAATAGATGCTATTCATTCATTATTCCAGCCTGAAGAAAATAGCAAATAAAAACATTGCAATCAAGGTGTGATGCAAGTGATCAAGGGTATTTACAGAGAGACCAGCTAATTTTAAGAGACTGGGAAGGTTTTCCAAAAGATTTTTAAGCCAAACAGAGAAGCACAAAGAGAGAGATAATTTCCAGATCAAGTGAATAATGTGTGATACATTGAGGCTCTTAAGTAAGTCCAGGAAAGGGAAGGACATGAACTGGTTATGGCAATTGATTATATATAGAAGATGAATGTTCAAGATACAATGAAGAAAGGTACAATTATATGGTTAGGAATGAGGGCAAAATTTTAACCAGAACATGAAGAATAAATAGTTTTAAAAATGGATGAGGATTGGGAAGAAGAGGAGGTTTCTCTGGCAAGGTGTAAAGCTTAAAGCTGTGAAAACAGCATGGCAACATGGGAAATATGTGGTAGTTCCTTTAGGCTGATAATTAAGGTGTTTCTGGAAATGGCAGGGAATGAATCCTGAGTACTTTTGGGGCCAGATCACAAAGGACATCGTTTGCCAGGATCAGTACTAACTTTGAGCCACAAACACGCTGTTATTGAAGAAGCAAGCCAATATGATTAGGTTGGTGCAGTAGAGTCATCACTCTGCATTGGACAGGTCCTATCAGTGGGCAGGAAGACTGGAGGGAAATGCCATTTAGGAGGCTCGTGATCTCTCAGAACTGCTTCATTTCTGTTATCTGAAGAATTTATGTAGTAATATTGGAATTCTTATTGGACTCTTGTGGGCTTCTCTGCTGGCTCAGATGATAAAGAATCTGCCTCCGAGGCAGGAGACCTGGGTTTGATCCTTGGGTTAGAAAGATCCCCTGGTGAAGGAAATGGCAGCCCAACCCAGTATTCTTGCCTGGAGAATTTCACAGACAGAGGAGCCTGGCGGGCTACAGCCCCTGGGGTCTCACAGAGTCAGACAGGACTGAGTGAGTTTCACTTTTACTTTTTTGACTTGTCTGGTCATTTTGGCATGTGGATCATCATGAAATTGCAGACTTTTGATTGGTGCCATGTGTCAGTTGGGTTGGGCAGCCATAACAAAATACTATAGATTGGGTGGCTTCAAAAACATAAATTTACTTTCTTGTAGTTCTGGAGGCTGGGAGTCCAAGACCAGGGTGCCATCATGGTTGTGTTCTGGTAAAAGCTCTCTTCCTGACCTGTAGGAGGCTCCCTTCTTGCTATGTCCTCTCATGGAAGAGAAAGAGATCTGATGTCTCTTCCTCTTCGTACCAGAACACCACTCCTACTGGATAAGGGCTCTACCCTTATGAACGTGTTTAGCCTTAGTCACTTCCTTAAAGACCGTCTCCAGTACAGTCACATGGGGAGTTAAGTCTTCAGCATATGAATCTTGGGCTACAGCACAGCCCAAGTAGACAAAAACGCTTAGCCTTGGATTTTAGATACCGCCCTGTTTCCTGGCAGGGTAACAGGAAAAGTCCAAAATCTGAGCCTATCAGCCTCAAACCAATCTCAAATTTCTAATTTTTTTCCTTCATAAACCTATAAAGTGGACTGTTACATTTTCTTATATACCAAGCTATCCAGAGTCTTGTAACACAAAGAAAATTCTTGCTTCTTCATCCCTATATTGTTGCCTTGGTAACCTGGTACTTTATGACTTTAGCCTTTGTCACTTTGCCTTTTCTCATCTTAAAATTCCAATGAAAACCAATATTTTGATAATAGAACCTAGTATCCTAGAAGCTGGACATACATGAAAACTTCTAAGTATGTTTGCAATTCATTACTTGGACCTAATTGATATTTAGGTTCTGACTAGGTCTTGATAAACTGTATGAATTCTTCAAGGTCTGTTTTATTTGCCATCTACTAAATATTTTTCACATTTCATTAATTGGAAATGACTTCTCTTTCACTTGAACTCTACATAACTTACTGGTATATTTTAAATAATAAAAGCTTTCATTGTCTAAGTTTGTCTTATATTTTCTACAACAGGATTGCAATTTGCAATTGATACACTATAGTTTGGTTGGCAGTGAAAAGAATTGCAAAGGGAAAGCTTTGGCATTATGGTAGTAAAAATATGTATGTTTGCCCTCCTTTGATAGTGGTCATAAAGGAGCTTGCTGATGAAAGGACATTTGATCAAAGAACTGAATGAAGTAAATGAGCGAGCTAAGGGACCACTAAAAGTCAAACCCATAGAATGGGTTCTTAGACCCTAATATCTTGTCTTGACAAAGGAATAATCATGAGGTTACTGAGGCTACTGCAGGGTTAACAGTAGTTGGTGAGTGCATCAGAAAGGTACTAAGGACCAGATGAAGAGTAGCCTCCTAGACCACAGTGAGAAATTTGGATATTATATTGTGAGCACATTGTGAAATTATTGTAGGGCTTAAGCCAAGAGACATAATATGACATATCTTGAAAATATCATATTGACAGATGTGTGTGTGCAGAATAGACTTAAAGTAGGCAAAACTAGCATCAGGAAAAACAGTTAAGACATTATCAGTCAAAAGATGATAGTGGCTTAGATTAAAGTGGGAGCAGAAGACATGGGTGGGAATCAGATTTTGAGTGTGCTTTAAATTAAGAGATGGTCAAACCTGGTGATGGACTTGAAATTAAGTATTAGTTAAAAGGTGGAGTCAAGAATGAGGTTGAAGACTTTCAACTGAACAAGTGAGTAAGGTGAATATTTGAGATAGAAAAAGCAGGAAGAAGAATAAATGCAAGGGTAAAGAATATGATTTCCATTTTAGGTATGCTATTTGAGGGGGCATGTTAGTTTCAAGATTTCAATTTGTCATGCAAATGGAAATGCTGAGTAGATAATTTGGTATCCATGTTAGAGGTCAAAAGTGAGGTCTGGACTGCAGATAGACATTTTTGAGATTTGGACTATGGATAGACATTTGTGGCAAAGAGGTAGCTGCAGATTTATACACTCTTCGGAGGATCCTTACTGGCTTCCACTGTGGGTTGGTTGGTCTCACCATGTTTCTAGTGAGATGGGCTCTGATCCTTTGTTGCATCCTGCTGACATTCTCTAAAGCTTTGCATTTCAAGCATTTGTACTTGCTTGTGGAAAACCTCTGTTTCGACCTTTCACACCCATCTTCCGTTCCCCTGGGGTACCTCCATCTAGACACCTCCCTTCCTTCTATGCTTGGGATGGATCACATAGGAAAATTCTCCAATTACCTTTCAACCTTTTCCATGACTGCCCAGAAAACTGAGCTATTGACTTCAAATATTTTCCATTTCCTCTGATACTTGTCTTGATATATCTACAGTGTTTTTCAAACTCATACAATCTCATGGAGAATAGGAAAATATTTTTCGTCTCTCTTGTAATTTCTCCTTGCTGCATACCTTCAAATCCTCTTTAAAACATTTTCTTCCACAAATGGCACTTCACTTTCTTAATGTTTCTTTATCTCACAAGAGATCTAACACTCCAGCTGAGAGGGCTGAAATCTTAGTATGCTTACAGACACTTACAGAATGTAGAAAATCAGGACTTCCTTGATGGTCCAGTGGCTAAGACTCTGTGCTCCCAATCCCAGGGGCTGGGTTCAATCCCTGGTCAGCTAACTAGATCCCACATGCCGCAATCTGACACAAATAAATAAAATCAATATTCTTAAGAAAAGAACATATAAAATCCCTTTCTTTGTCAAAACACTTGGAGATTAGACAGTTGCTTGCAAGACAAATACCCCCACAAACTACTTTTGTTCTTAAAAGCTGAGCAATTATGTCTTTCTCTTTCCTTAACAACCCTAATTCCTCACCCGCTCTACCCTCACTGCCCCAACCAACACACACAAAAATAGCTAATGAGCAAAAGCTTTTAATTTTCATTAGGTCCCATTTGTTTATTTTTGCTTTTATTTCCAATATTCTGGGAGGTGGGTCATAGAAGATCTTGCTGTGATTTATGTCGGAGAGTGTTGAAAATTAAAAGCTTTTGCACAACAAAGGAAACTATAAGTAAGGTGAAAAGACAGCCCTCAGATTGGGAGAAAATAATAACAAATGAGGAAACAGACAAAGGATTAATCTCAAAAATATACAAGCAACTCCTGAAGCTCAATTCCAGAAAAATAAACGACCCAATCAAAAAATGGGCCAAAGAACTAAACAGACATTTCTCCAAAGAAGACATACAGATGGCTAACAAACACATGAAAAGATGCTCAACATCACTCATCATCAGAGAAATGCAAATCAAAACCACAATGAGGTACCATTACACGCCAGTCAGGATGGCTGCTATCCAAAAGTCTACAAGCAATAAATGCTGGAGAGGGTGTGGAGAAAAGGGAACCCTCTTACACTGTTGGTGGGAATGCAAACTAGTACAGCCACTATGGAGAACAGTGTGGAGATTTCTTAGAAAACTGGAAATAGAACTGCCATATGACCCAGCAATCCCACTTCTGGGCATATACACTGAGGAATCCAGATCTGAAAGAGACACGTGCACCCCAATGTTCATCGCAGCACTGTTTATAATAGCCAGGACATGGAAGCAACCTAGATGCCCATCAGCAGACGAATGGATAAGGAAGCTGTGGTACATATACACCATGGAATATTATTCAGCCATTAAAAAGAATTCATTTGAATCAGTTCTAATGAGATGGATGAAACTGGAGCCCATTATACAGAGTGAAGTAAGTCAGAAAGATAAAGAACATTACAGTATACTAACACATATATACGGAATTTAGATAGATGGTAGCGATAACCCTATATGCAAAACAGAAAAAGAGACACAGAAGTACAGAACAGACTTTTGAACTCTGGGGGAGAACGTGAGGGTGGGATGTTTTGAAAGAACAGTATGTATATTATCTATGATGAAACAGACCACCAGCCCAGGTGGGATGCATGAGTCAAGTGCTCAGGCCTGGTGCATTGGGAGGACCCTGAGGAGTCAGGTGGAGAGGGAGGTGGGAGGGGGGATCGGGATCGGGAATACGTGTCACTCTATGGCTGATTCATGTCAATGTATGACAAAACCCACTGAAATGTTGTGAAGTGATTGGCCTCCAACTAATAAAATAATATTAAAAAAAAATAGCTAATGAGGAGATTACAGAGGATGGAAAGGTAAAAGAAAAAAGCACTGTAACATATTTTAAAGGATTTTACATCTATCAATATTGAGTGTGTATGAAATTTTTTCAAATTCCTTTTAATATAATCTCCACTGAACATTGATTTTGTTTTATCCTTTTTCTTTAATTCAAAAATATTTACTGAGTACCTGCTATGTCAAGGCACTATCCCAGGTGCTATATAAGTAAGGATTAACAAGATAAAGAGTTCCCTAGCCTCACTGAGAAAAGTGCTAGGAAGAAAACACGGGACAATGGGATATCTAATATAGCAGTCAGGATGTTGCTTGTCTCAAGTTACCAGAAAAAAATCTTTTTGGTCAGTAAGGACATTTATTATCTCACATAATATGAAGTCAGGGGCTAGAAAAGTTCCAGGATGATTAATTCAAAAGTTCAGTTGCCTCATTATTTATAGAAATGCTTTCTTCTTTGCCATTTTCAGCACGTTTGCCGGTCATTTTTGCCTAGATATCCTCAGGATTTCAAAATAGCTGAGAGTGTCTCAGATGTTAGATATCCTGGGGTAGTAAAGGGAGCATTCTTTTTTTTTTTTAAAGAGATACAATTTTCTTTTTCTTTTTTTTAATCTTTGTAAACTTTTATTTTTCCCTCTTTTTTGCCCACAAGTTCCTCCTTGAACTAGGGCCCCCGTAGTGAAGGCAGTGAGCCCTAACCACTGAACCTCCAGGGAATTCCTTATATAAAGAGATACAATTTTCTAGAAGCACAATTCCTTGCCCCCCTCCAGAGCTTCCTTTGAATTGTTTGATAGGCTTATGTTTTAAAATAACTGAGTCATGTCTTGGCATTGGGAAGTGTCCAGTCTCCCTTGAAGACTTTGTTCTAAAATTTTTAGTGAATGTGAAGGTTCTGTTACCAAAGAAGAAAAACTTTGTAATAAGTAAATAAGAGTGTCTGCTACAGCGAATGGCTAGTTTGGAAGGAGTGGGAGCTCCAAGAAATCTCTCTGAGATAAAATTGAACGAAGATGTGACTGATGAGAAGGACACAGCCACATAGAAATTTGGGGGAGGAGTATAAGCAAAGGGAAGACCAAGAGAAATGTACCCAAGATGGGGAAGTTTGATGTGCTTGACAAACATATGAAAGACAGTATGACTGAAATTCAGAGACTATCAGGGAGAATGCATGAGGAGAGGACCAAGAAATAAGCACTAACTAAAGCCACAAGATCTTGGAGGCTACTAGGAGTTGGTTTTATTTCTATTGATAACTGGAAGTCATAGTAAGATTTTTAAGCCTGAGAAAATTTTAAGCCATTAAAATGGCCAGGATCACACTGTTACAACCCCGGCATTTACTTAGTGCAAATATTGATACACAATATTGTGGAAGGTTCCTCTATCCACAAAAATATTGTAAACTTAATGTTTATTTTATTGTCGTGACTAGCATCTTGTCAAATGTAACATCTAGCTTTTAAGGAAAAAGGTGAAAAGTCAAAGTGTTAGTTGTTGTCTGACTCTTTGTGACCCTCTGCATTGTAGGCTGCCAGACTTCTCTGACTGTGCAATTCTCCAGACAAGAATACTGGAGTGGGTTGCCATTCCCTACTCCAGGGGATCTTCCTGACCCAGGGATCAAACCCAGTCTCCTGCATTGCTGGCAGAGTCAGAAACAGAATCTACATCTTTCATACTTAATCCAGTGTTAAACTGGTTGCCATATAGGGATGAATTACAGTGAGCCAAGAGTAAAAGCATTTTAAGAAGCTAATGAACAGGCAAGAAATGATAATAGCTAGGATAACAGTAGTGTGTGAAAGATGGTTAGAAGCAGTCAGATGGCAGGTTTATGTTGGGATGATGCTGATGTGATTTACTAATGGATCATTTGTCAAGGATCTGGAAAATAGATTCCAAATATAACTTCTGAGTGTGGTTGGAGCTTGAGCAAACGAGCTGATATTTGTAGGGAATTATTAAGAAATTGAATCCCGTTGAGCTGGGGTTAATTAAAAGTTCTTTTTTGGACATGCTGAGTTTGACATACCAGTTGTATCCCAGTAGAAATATAAATAGAGTTGGATATATGAGCCCATATCTAGACAGGGTTCTCAGCTGGCAAATATAATTTGGGGGACTGAGTGAGATCACGTAGGACAAAGTTAGATGGAGGACAGGGCTAACAACTTTATCCAAAGTCATGTAAATGAAAAATATTGCCAGCCATATCAGTAAACAAAGGATGTTGCAGCCATCAAGTCATCACATTACAGCTGCCCTGATGGTGAACCCGGACAGAACCCAGGGTGGAGACAAATGGCCTGCCCACTGCCACGTCTATCTAGCAGGAGCCACTGCAACCACCCTCAGTGGTGCACCCTGATGAAACTTAGGATGAGAAAACACTGCATACTTGCCCCAGATAACTTAAGTGCGTATCAAAGGAATAATTTCAGTGAGCCAAGAATCTTGTATCCTCCCATACATAGAAGAGCACTAGATTCCTTAACTTGAGATATCCAGTTTGCTTTGATTAACTGTAATCTTTTGATGTTCTTGCTACCTGGTCTTTTTTTTGCAAAATAATTCTATATATCCCGATTCTCTCTACCTTGCCTCTTTGGAGCAGTCCCTCAGAATAATCTGAAAGTTTTATCTCCCAGGACTAACGTCCTCAGAATGTCCACCAAATAAAACATAACTCTCAACTTTTAGGTTGTCTTTTTTGATATCAGCAGACAGGCACACTAAAATGTAGAGTTTTGTCAGATGAATAAAGTTTAGTAAAGTAACCTAGACTGTAGCTACCAATAAAGTAAGAGTAAAATCAAGGTATTGTAACAGCTCGGATATCTTTGAAGGAAGTGCTTCATGACTGAGTGGTAGTCAACTTTGTCAGTGCTGTAGAGTGGTGTAGTGAGGGAAGGAATTTGGGTTGACCGATGATTCAGCAAAATGAAGGCTGTTGATGACGTTGACAATATAGTCAACTCCTATTTAAAGAGTTGAGTTAAAACAGTATTTGGGGTTTGCTTTATTGTCTACCTCACTATTATCCCAAATTCCAACTGTGATTGACATCTGAAAGGTAAACAGCTTTAATATAACACAATACATATTTTTACTGTATGCAGCTTTAATGATTAGTCACTCATGAAGTGAAGTGAAGTCGCTCAGTTGTGTCTGACTCTTTGCGACCCCATGGACTGTAGCCTACCAGGTTCCTCTGTCCATGGGATTTTCCAGGCAAGAGCACTGGGGTGGGTTGCCATTTCCTTCTCCAGGAGATCTTCCCAACCCAGGGATTGAACCTGGGACTCCGGCATTGTAGGCAAATGCTTTACTGTCTAAGTCACCAGGGAAGTCACTCATACACAGTTTGATTTAACATATAGTTGGGAATAATTCTCCACACATCTCTTTGGATTCTGTACATCCTGACAGCCTTTGTTCCAAACTATCTTCCCAAGGATGTTTGAACATACAGGGAATAATCTTTGAAACTGAAGAGTCTCCTTCTGGAGCAAGAATCTGGTTTATTGGCGACTTCACTTTCACTTTTCACTTTCATGCATTGGATAAGGAAATGGCAAACCCACTCCAGTGTTCTTGCCTGGAGAGTCTCAGGACGGTGGAGCCTGGTGGGCTGCCGTTATGGGGTCGCAAACACTGAAGCAACTTAGCAACAGCAGCAAATACATATAATGTCTTCTACTGGGGCAAAGGTCAATTAGACTTAATGTTTATTTTAAAGGACTTGTTCCCTAAGCTCAGGATTCCTGTCAGTAATATAACCCACAATGTATATGAATATCTGTGCTCAGTTGCTCAGCTGTGTCTGACTCTTTGCAACCCTACGGACTGTAGCCCACCAGGTTCCTCTGTCCATGGGATTTCCCAGGCAAGAATCCTGGAGTGGGTGTCCATTTCCTACTCCAGGGGATCTTCCCAACCCAGGTTTCGTGCATTGGAAGGTAGATTCTTTACCACTGTACTATCTGGAAAGCCCATGAATAACATCTACCCTGCTTCAAGTATCCTTGCTGGAATTGGGACACATACATAAAGGTCAATACTCTAATATTAGCTCATATAACAAGGAGTAAAGTCCTCTGTCTTTGACACAGAAGTCTCATGTCTTTTGTCAACAGCCATGAAACTGTGGCAGGCCAACTTGTACGCTTGAAAGCATGATAAAATTTCAAGTCTACTTGATACATATATGTACCACAGTGATCTAAGCTAAAGGTCATGAAAACAATTATTTCTTTCTAGCTTTTAATATTTAGTCCCCAATAATTCTCCATTTAAGTTTTTGCTCTATAAAAACTTACAAAAACTCAGCACCAGCCTTAACTAGGTGATTTTAACTGTTATTTCCTCTAGAAAAAGAGCTATTAGTTGCAAACATTTGGTAAAAGGAGGTATCTTGAAAAGACACAGGGTGTATATTATAATAGGATTTCTAAAACTCTCTAGGGATTATACCAATGTTTGGGGTTTATATTCTACTTTTTTAAAAGTTAGAAATAAAAATGAAATTATTACTCTTTGAAGTTGACACATTTGTTTCCATGAATGAAAACAAGTACTGCCATTCTGTTCTAACAAATATTGCTCCAATAATATATGATGATTTATTTTATCTGTTCTCACATACTCAGAATAATAAATTACAGAGCTAGAAGAACCTCAGAGAGCACAATTTCTAACTCCTACTTTTGCATATGAAGAAACAAAAGCTCAGAAATGCTACGGTACTTGCTTTTGTTGGTTACAATACGAAAATGAATTGAGACTTCTGATTGTCAGGTAACTTCCCCTTCCACAGGTTGTTCCCTCTTTTCCCTCTTAATCCCTTAGTGCCAAGAAAAAGGAACATTTTGAAAAACAATGTATTTTGAAGAGAGAAATAATGCAGCATGAAAGTGAGAGAAAAAGGTTCAGTTCAGTTGCTCAGTCATGTCCGACTCTTTGTGACCCCATGAATCGCAGCACGCCAGGCCTCCCTGTCCATCACCAACTCCCGGAGTTTACTCAAACTCATGTCCATTGAGTCAGTGATGTCATCCAGCCATCTCACCCTCTGTCGTCCCCTTCTTCTCCTGCCCCCAATCCCTCCCAGCATCAGGGTCTTTTCCAATGAGTCAACTCTTCCATAAGGTGGCCAAAGTATTGGAGTTTCAGCTTCAGCATCAGTCCTTCCAATGAACACCCAGGACTGATCTCCTTTAGGATGGACTGGTTGGATCTCCTTGCAGTCCAAGGGACTCTCAAGAGTCTTCTCCAACACCACAGTTCAAAAGCATCAATTCTTCAGCATTCAGCTTTCTTCACCATCCAACTCTCACATCCATACATGACCACTGGAAAAATCATAGCCTTGACTAGATGGACCTTTGTTGGCAAAGTAATGTCTCTGCTTTTTAATATGCTGTCTAGGTTGGTCATAACTTTCCTTCCAAGGAGTAAGCGTCTTTTAATTTCATGGCTGCAATCACCATCTGCAGTGATTTTGGAGCCCCCCAAAATAAAGTCTGAAACTGTTTCCACTGTTTTCCCATCTATTTGCCATGGAATGATGGGACCGGATGCCATGATCTTAGTTTTCTGAATGTTGAGCTTTAAGCCAACTTTTTCACTCTCCACTTTAACTTTCATCAAGAGGCTTGTTAGTTCCTCTTCACTTTCTGCCATATTTCCAGCAAATCCTATTTAAAACAAAAAACAAACGAACAAAAGAACCCACTCATCTGGAATTTCACAATTTTGCTTACTTAAATAAAATCCTGCTGGCTAGGAATTCACAGAAATCATGATCAAATCATCAACACATAAGGGATGTTGGACATGTTACTGGCATTGCAACAATCATTTATTCCTTTGATTAGTTACCTGGACTGGTCAGTTGAGAGAATAAGCCAAATTTGTGATTATTTAGGATAAAAACTTAGGTGCTTGATATATGCACAATTTTTTCCTTTACAACATGTTTTTAGGCTTACATAGAATAAGAATTATTTTCCAAGTGGAGACACTACAAGACGTTTTAACAGACTGAATCAATTTAGATTGGGTCTAGTTTGTCTACATTTAATTTTTTTTGCAGAGAAGACACTAATTTAAAATTTATATTTTTCTCTTAAGCACAATAACAATCTTTTATTTCATGTTCCAAAGTTGATTACAATTCCTCTTAAATCCACTGAAAAGTGTATCAAGAAACTTCCACATCATTTTTTCCTTTTACGTGTACTCCTGTTTACAACTTTGCTTGTGGAACAGCATGACTTTAAGAATGATTGATTTCTATCTCTAACCAACCTTAAGAATTTTATTTTAAATCTACTCCAAAGAGTTTCTAATTTTACTTGTACCTCAGAGCTGTAAAGCTACACCATCTAATCAGCAACAGAAAAAATATTATCTCACAAGTTCTCTATACTTGGCTGGTAACTAGCAGGTTTATCCACTGCCAGCTAAACAGTGAAAATGATTTTTTACAGGCATCAGCCATTCCATGTTTAAATGAGAAGCAACAGCGTGGAGAGTCTGAGCACAGTAGTGAACAGCTGTTATGACAGGGACAGTTTTTCTTTAAATTAGCACCACCAATATATCCTATTGCTAGTTAAGAACCACTTCTGGTGTTTCCTAATTTCACAAGACTTTTAAACCTATTTGAATTCATATAGTTAGGAAACCATGAGTAATCAAAGATTTCCTTATCTAAACCAACATACATTTGAACTCATCCTGATTTCTTTAATCAGCTGATCTTTCAAAGATTATGCAGAATAAGTAGTCACACTACATCTAACAGAGTTTGATTATATCAATCGTGTTTATTCCAAGATTGAGTATACCAACATGTTTATTCCTTAACTTGCCAATAGATGTCACTTATTATTTAATAAGTGAGATTCAGTTTCACAGCACAGCTAAACTTAGATGTGGTTTTGTTAGGGGAAGCAAACTGACAAACCTCCAACCCTGGCCAGGCACTATAGTAACTATTTGCATGAGTTATTTTAGGACAGAAGGTCCTGGTAAGGAACAGGAACTAATAAGCCACCACCAACCAGAAGAGTTCGGGTAAGATCAAAAGGAGACACCACATGTCTGACCACCTCCCAGAATCCTTGCTGGCATCCATCTTGGCTGAACAAGGCATGTACCACCCGGAAGGACTCCGAGTCAGAATGATTGGCTAAAGACCACCTGGAAACTAATCCCATCACACTAAACCACAGAGCAGTTCTCCTGGGCTCCCTTCCCCTACTCCTCTCCACCTGGGCGCCCTTCCCAATAAAATCTCTTGCTTTTTCAGCACATGTGTCTCCTCAGACAATTCATTTCTGAGTGTTAGACAAGAGCCCACTGAAAGGACCCCTGGAAGTGGTCCCCTTTCCTTCAACAGTTTCATTATTCATGAAGAGACAAACCAAAATGGATTTCCCAGAAAGCGTTAGTCAGTTAAAGCGAGTCTCTCTAAATTCATCACACATTATCCTTCCATCTTAAAAGCCGTCACAGAAAGTGCAGTGCTCTGTCCTGCGGCCACTGTATACCCAATTCAAGGTTTGCTTCTTCTGTCTTGTAGTCTCCTGCTTTCTTGATTGTATTTCAGTGTCTCACTCCCAAGATAATCTTGCCAGCCTGTCATTTCTTTATGATCACATATAAGTGAAAATACCTTAACAATGTTTTTCTGGCTTTCCCTGGGAAAATTTTTACCCAGAACCGCTGTTTTTATACTCTCACTCCCTTCTTAGTTGCTGAGATTCACTCATGTTGGTTTGATGCCATTATACTATCCAGACAAAAAAAAAAGACTCCACAGCATTAACACTAAGTGATTGCATATGTATGTGCATTCATGTTCATCTTTTAATATTTTGTATATTATGGACTATTTTTATATTGAAGTAAATAAAAGTTAATCTCTTATTAAACCATGCTTGGTCAAATTTCTAAAATATTGATAGATGGTAAATATATAGCACTTAATCAAACACTGTTACTCACCTGTGGAAATATAAGGGCTTTTTCAAAATTAAATGATCAAGGGAATTCCCTAAAATGAGAATTAGGAAATTATCTTAGCAAAACTATTTACAACTTACCAGGATCTTAATAGACAATTATCTGCTCTAGACAACTTGCTTTTAAATTAAGCCTAAATTATCTGCAATAAACTCAAAGCCTAAATTATCTGCAATAAGCTCAAAGGATAAAATAAGGATAAACTAAAAAAACTCAAAGTTTATTTATCTACAATAAACTCAAATTTATCTATTTTATTTAAACTTACCTATTAACCTTAGAGGAGGGCATAGTCACAAAGAGTTGGAGCGACTAAGCATAGCAGAGCACTAATCTTAATTTTCAAGTTTGAAACAAATTATTCAAAGTTAAACTGTCTTCGCAAAAGCATGGAAGCATTCTTTATCTCCTACCTGTGCTGAGCTGTTGTTAGTCACTGAGTGATGTCTGACTCTTTGCGACCCCATGAAGTGTAGCCCGCCAGGTTCCTCTGTCCATGGGGATTTTCCAGGCAAAAATACTGGAGTGGGTTGCCCTGCCCTCCTCCAGGGGATCTTCCCAACCCAGGAGTCAAACCGAGGTCTCCTGCATTGCAGGCAGATTCTTTACCAGCTGAGCTACCAGGGAAGCCCTACCTACCTAGTCAGAGTTTCTCTTAGATGGAGGACAAAAGTCTTAGACATTCAAAACCCTTCATAATCTGAATCCAACCTTCTTCAAAACTTATTCCCTTCTGTACTCTTTCATGGATTTTAATAGCTTACAGAACTAAACTGCAAGTTATTTACTACAAATAGTTATTATAAGCTGTCACATGGTCCTTTTTAATCTTTTGATATATGTTTTTTAGAGGTAACACTAACTGAAGCAGTGATAATGAATATACCACTTCATTTTTTCCAATTTGCAAAAATGTTGTCTAATATATAGTTAATGTTTTATTTCTTAAAAACTCTGTGATTGGGCTACCATAGTTGGAATTATCTTCTGTTTTTACATCAAGAAACTGAAACTCAAAAAGTTGCATCTGCTTGGTATCACTTAAGTGGCATAGTCAGAAACAGAATCCACATCTTTCATACTTAATCCAGTGTTTGTTTTTTTCACACTAGGAAACTGCCTCAGTATCATGTTATCATATAAACACCTTTTAGCATCATCCACCTTACTATTAAATAAAAAAGACAGGTGACGAATCAAAATATAAATGTAAATCAATATCACTAAGGAACTTATATAATTAAATATTTACTAATATAACTTTAATAGAATAGCTAAAGCAAATATGAAAACAGATTAAAAATAAGTCAGTCAGTTCTGACCATGGAGTAATATTTACTGTGTATATGTGGCATGAAATTAAAAATCTATATGGTTTGATCATTCAGAAGACAGGATTTTTAGATTTGTCATATCATTGGGAAGTTTTATGATCATATGAATTTAAGAAATAGAAATGAATAATAAATAACCAAAAATGGGCATAAACTTTAAGAGTGTATGGTAAGATATGAGAATTTAATGACTTTTAACAGTGTGTTGTTTCCACGTAGCAGAACTTAACTGCTTCTAAGTAACTGAAGCCAAGGGGCTTCCCTGGGGGCTCAGCGGTGAAGAATCACCTGCCAGTGCAGGAGACACGGGTTCCATCCCTGGGTCAGGAAGATCCCTTGGAGAAGTAAATAGCAATACCCCAGTATTCCTGCTTGGGCAATTCCATGGACAGGTGGGCTACAGTCCGTGAGGCCACAAAGAGTTGGACATGACCTAGAGACTAAACAAAAACAAAATTGAAGCCAAAAATCTATCAGTGTATGAGCTGCTAAACTTCCTGGGTTAAAATCTTGACCTCACCACATACTGGCATGAGATTTTGAGCAAGTTAATAAATCTGTTTCTTAGTTTGTCTGTAGAACAAAGACAACGATACTACCTACTTTGTAGGTTTGTTTTGAGGACTGGATGAGTTGATTCATCTAACACACTCAGGATGGTTTTTGGTACATTTAAAGAGATCGTTACTGACTCTTAACACTGCTCCATTCAATAATGCCAATCACCAGCACTGTCATCAAGTTCATCACCAAAAACAGTAATAAGTCTCTGAAATTAATACTTGTAAAATTTGAAAAGGAAGCATATACCTAGAAGAGTACAGATTTTCCAACAGCAGTTTCAGGTTAAAAATAAAAGAACTAAATGATACCTGGCCGTGAGTCTTAATCAAGTCAAATTTAAAACATCTAAGTTATGACTAAAGTGGAGACACTCTGAAGAAGCCTGTAAGCCTTTTTGATACTTATAAAGTAAATTTAGGGTTTATCATGAATTCCAACAAATCTACTATTTTTCACAAGTGTATTGCCAGATTTCCCTTCAACCACAGAGTGCATAGTTATCCTTCACACATTTAACGTAATTATTGGTTTATCTTATTAAATTGACTCTATTGGATTTATCTAAGTAATAAATGATCAAAATAACTAAAACATAGCTTTTGGTTTGTTTTCAAATAAATCCCTTTCAAAATAAGGAACAAAATTTTTGTCACACTAACAACAAAGGAGAGCTATATTTCCAATTATGTGGTTCAAATCAAAACATTAAATCATCTGTGTTTATAAATTACCTCAAAGTAAGACTATTTTCCTATGATAAAATTCTGTGAAGGTAAGTAATACTTTAAGATGTAGTAAATGGTCATATATTGATTAAATAAAGTGTTGTTGCAGAAATGTTTTCATATGGAATTGTGACTGTTTTTCATTTCACCCTCTAGTGGTCTTATGGTAATACTGCATTATCTCTTTTGGTCAATTCACAGTTATCTTTACTGTCTCTCGCAAACAACCGTTCAATGTTAAATAACATCTCTAAATTCATGCATAACAGCTTTTTAGCATATGCTAAAATACTACTTTTATAGCCATAGAAAGGAAATGAATTTATTTTATTGTCTTAGAGATGTTCATCTACTCACACTTTTCTAATTAAGTACTTTTGTTGAGTATGCCATACCTCCAAAGTCTGCTCTGAAGATCCTCATGGAGGGAAAAAGCAATTGGCTTTCTCCTGAATATTCCTCATCTTTAACTCAATTTAAAAATCGTAAGGTGCTAAAAAAGATCATTAACTTGACAAAAGAAGGATAAATGCATGCCTTTTACTAATCTAATTTGTAAGTTTGAAATACTTATCAGTTTCTACATAATGGCTAGCTAATGAAAAAATGTGTTATTTTGGTTTCTGTTTTTAAACTTAACCATTTACATTGATATGATGTGTTTTTATCAAAATGTCAACCAAGCAAATGTGAAATAGTTTTATTTGAATTATGGATTCCCTCAGTGACACTGAATATATGTAAAATGTTTGTAAACAAACCATGCAAGTAACTTTTCATTAAGACCCAGTAAGGAGAAAATTATGGTCTATGGGAGTTTTTTAAAATTTGTGAAGTAGCACTCTTTTTTCTCCCAATAATTTTATGGGAGGATTAAGAATTCAAGTATTTTATTATATGATAGCAACACTGATAACATTATCAGGTTACAATATATTTTTCAAGGTTTTTTTGGATTTAAAAAAAATTTTTTTTGTGGACCATTATTATTATTATTATTTTTACAATATTGCTTCTGTTTTATATTTTGGTCACCAGGCATATGAGATCTTAGTTTCTTGACCAGGGATCAAACCCACATCCCCTGCATTGGAAGGCAAAGTCTTAACCACTGAACTGCCAGGGAGTCCCTATTCCTCATGTTTTTAATTATCCCAATAACACTAAAGTTTGCCCACCTTTAATTATTACATAATAAAGAATAAGTTTGAATTTTAATGATTTTTCTCATCATTTGTTTGCTGTTCTGACTGAAAGGAAATTAAATATTGCCTACAAAATTTATGGTTGAAAATACTTGATCACTATAACCATATTTTTTGGAGCAAATTTAATCACACAGAAGACTGTACATTACTGAATCTTAGCTTGTGTGCTCTTGGCACAGAATCAAGACAGGACAAGAGAAAAATAATCAGTTTTAGAAATTAGCTGGAGTTTCATTAATTTTGATGAACATTGAGTAAGAGTCAAAGCAGGTAAGACCTTTGCTTTCAGGTATATCCTAGTCTTCTAATGTATAGAATAATAATATAAATAAGGATATGACTACAAATTCTGCAATGAAGGAAAATTAAGGATATGTTGGAGATTAGAAGTATGTGATTTAGATTGGGACAGGTAGGTAAGACTTTGCTGAGGAAATAATATTTAAACTGAAACCTGAAAGGTAAGAATCAGAAGAAAAATGAGAAACAAATTTTTCAGGCAGCAGAACTTAAAAGTCCTAAGGTAGGGAACACTTAGGTTGGTAGGAGTATAGGATACTGTTGGTAGGAATGTAAGTTGGTGTGGCCACTATGGAAGACAGCATGAAGGTTTCTCAGAAAACTAAAAATAGAAATACCATATGATCCTGCAATCTAACTCCTAGGCATATATCCAGACAAAACTATATTTCGAAAAGACATATACACTCCTGTGTTCATAGAAGCACTGCTCACAACAGCCAAGACATGGAAGCAATCTAAATGTCCATCAACAGAGGAATGGATAAAGAGGATGTGGCACATATATACGATGCAATATCACTCAGTCATTAAAAAAAGATAATGCCTTTTGCAGCAACAAGAATGCAACTATCGATCAAACTAGATGAAGTAAGTCAGAAAGACAAAGACAAATACCATATGGTATGGTATAACTTATAGGTGGAATCTAAAATATGACACAAATGCACCTATCCATGAAACAGAAACAGACTCACAGACACAGAGAACAGACTGTGTTGTCAAGGAGGAGGGGACTGGAGCAGGGATGGACTGGGAGGTTGGGGTTAGCAGATACAAGCTATTATAGATGGAATGGATAACAGCAAGGTGCTACTGCATAGCACAGAGAACTATATTCAGTATCCTATGGTAAACCATAATGGAAAAAATATGGAACTGAGTGTGTGTGTATATATATACATATATATGTATGTATATATATATTTATAAATGTATATAAAACTGAACCACTTTGCTGTACAGAAGAAATCAACACAACATTGTAAATCAACCATATTTCCTTCATTAAAAAAAAGTCTTTCCTGGGTTAAAAATAAAAGTCTTTCCAAGGTTAAAAAAAAGCCCTAAAGGTGGAAAATAGCTAAAAAGTGAATTACCAAGTCATATTTACAATTAATCCTTACACTACAAAACTGTACTTTTATTCTCTTCATGGTTTTTTGTGGAATTTTTTTGGTATATGAACATTCCTACATAATCACATAATTTATTCACAATATCTGTGTAAACTGGGTAACTCAGTAGGTAAAAATTATGATCAGTATTTGTGTATATATATACATATATATGTGTATATATTATATATATTTGTATATTTGTATGTATATATATGGTAGGCATGGTTAAAAGAATTTTACTATTAAAAGGACTTTTTCAACTTTTCTGTTCTTTAAAAAACAAAGAGTACTACTGACCTATATATAATGCAACATAGTCAAAAGAATATGGGCTGAGTGTGGGTTATCTCATCCAGCCAACATGTTTTGGAGAGCATCAGCCAGACCTTTATGTCTTTGTTGGTGGTTTTGTTTGTTGCTTCAAACAGTAACAACCTTAGCAATAATGTTTTAACCCAGAAGACTTGAACTATAAGGTCAGATAAATTCCCAAGATAGCACACCACCACTCTGGAATCTTAGGAGTGGCACACTCAAAATTTTGTAGAAAGACATGATTGTTCAATGACGAGCCCATTCTTTCTTATTTCTTAAAACAAAGGAGCCTAAATACAAACCAGAGCTTATTATCGAAAGTTTCGTTGTTTTTTTTTACACAAGATATACTAAAAGTAAGAGTAAGACCTATGTCCTGGTCTTTACTGTGGTTATAGCTAATTTTTAATGATGCCCTCTCTGACTCCCAGAAGTGTCCCAGATTAAGATCATGAATTACATTGTTACCTTACCTACAAGACATTAATGGGTCCAAAGCATAACCCATCAACAATAGCATGTCACGCTGAAATCCCCTAACTATTATGAGAAACTGCCTGCTACCAGTCAATGTCATGAGTTGCAAGCAACAAAAACTCTGTGGGAAAACTTAGGCAAAAAATGAATTTCTTGGAAGCATGTTATGAGAAAACTGAAAAGCCAGTGTCCCAGTGCCCAGGAAGCAGAACAGTGCCTGGAGGCTAGGTAACAGAAACTAATGAACTATCGTTTTTAGGGTGCTACAAATTGGGGTATTTTGCCTCAGCGTTCCAGAGTTGGTGGCACTCTGCCAAGATTTCAGTTCCAAGGACAGGGAATCTGATTCATCTGGGTCATGTATCTCTCTCAACGTTAGAGAAGGTCAGGGCGCTTTCACTGGCAAATCCCCTACAATGGAGAATGAAAAACTGGAGTGAAGTCAAAGGAAAGGGTGCTGGGCAGGAAAACCACAAAAGTCTGTTTATATATACTGTTGGGTAGCACTGAAGAATCATCACAGGGGATGTTTTAACAGTGAGAAATCCTCTTTCAGAGACATGAATTCATTCTTAAGATTGATAAAGATGTTCATATCATTTTAGCCAACTGTTTAAATTTTTTACGTATTTGCTTTTGCAAAAATCTCTTCTCAGGTCAAAGAAAAGAGGCATGTAATGAACAACTGCTGTTTTCAGCTAAACAAGTTCATCACTTTTTAACTGATCCAGATCTTAAGTTTATGTTTTGATTTATGGATGTAGTGACTCAGAATCTAAATGAAAATATTAATACACTGTTTGAGATCCATACTTCTCAATCTGGCATTTAATATCCTCCTCAAGAAAACCCAATCTTACTTTCACTGCTTTTTCACATATATTCAAATATCCTGGGAAATATATCAACTTGCCAATTCCAAACACGCATAGCCCTTGCTTGATCCTTTGCTGATACCACCCTTCTCCTTATCATATTCAGCTGTGACATATCTTTATATGTCAACATGCATTTACTGTGAACAACTTTATTTGCCTATCTTAAGTTAGAGATATTTATCTCATGCCCTAACCGCCTGGTAATTGCACTGTCTTGCATAAATTATATTTCATGTGAACATGTCTTATACTTTCCATAGTATCATAAATTTCTTAAATGCAGAAATTATTTATCATATATATATATATATATATATATATATATATATATATATTTATCCACACCAGTGGACCTTGACATTTGCAGATTAAATACTAATCTAGATTTCAAGTAGCAATAATCAGTGTCCAGACAAACCTAAATAATTGCTTTCCTCCCTGAGATTTAAATATATATGTTCAAAATATAACATTATCTTACTTTCTTTCATAAGTTTATTTTAGAAAGTCTCCATACCTTTTGAATAACACTGGGATCTAAGCCAGTTAGGCCAATTAGCTCATATCTGCTTACAGATTCAGACTGAGTACACACCTCTTGCATGACTCTAGTTGATGTAATTCAATATACTTTTACGACCTAAAAAGAGAGTGATGGTAATTTTAAAAATGACTAGTCCTGTGAATCCAGGCATTTGAATCATTCAATTAATTTCACTATTTGTATTAAACATAATACAAAAGAACACCTTCCTCCAGACAGCTTATAATAGATGGGCTCTGTATATTGCTGCTAAATTGCTTGCAATATATAGAGTTGACAAACATTAAGCTTTTGGCTGGTTTTATATAAATCTTTGAAAAAGCTTGGGAAAAATTCAAAAGCAACATGCGATTCTTTCATTAAAAACTTCTATTACTGCCCCAGATTTATTCCTGTAACTATAGTCATGGTATCTTTGTGTTCTAGAATTTTTTTTTTGCTAAAATACAGTACTATATTTGATGAAGACTCCTTTCTGCCACCTATAATGGAGTTTTCTGGTGCCTCAAAACCTCTTTTATTCTACATACGCAAACATAGCTCAAAGATTTAATTTAGCTTAATTAAATTTAAATATATATACATATATATGTTTTAAGGCCAGCTTTATATATATATATATATATATATATATATATATATATATATATATATATATGTCATAACTTTGTCCTCGGCTCTGAATTGGTGATTCTAACTTTTACAGTAGTAGCTTTAACATGACATTGAAAATTTATAATTTTTATCACAAATTTCTAGTATTTCTTTATCAAATGCTATTCCCATGCCTTCAAGAATTTTTCAGTTAAAGTTTTAAAATCTAAATGAAGTCTCAGTTTCTGTCTAAATTAAGATCTACAGATCCTTTGAAGCTATATGCACTCATTTGAACATCCCTCTAACCAGTCACTTCATATAAGTATAGTTCTTTGTGATTTGACATATACACATGGAACTGTTTAGAGCTGTGGCATTGTCAGGTCAAGAGTGTCCTCAGTTCTATAAATGTAAGTGACAGTGTAGGTATTGGAAAGTATAGTACTCATTCAATCTTCTATCAAAGCAAATACATATGCTTTAAAAGCCCAAGGTACTGTAACATGCAGAATTGTAGCCAAGATCACACCGTTAACCACACCAGTATTTACTAAGTACAAATATTGATACACAATATTGTGGAATGTATCTCTATTCACAAAAATATTGTAAACTCTATGTTTATTTTCATGACTAACAACTTGTCAATATAACATCTTGCTTTTAAGGAAGAAGGGGAAAAAAGTCAATGCTAGTCACTCAGTCATGTCTGACTCTTTGCGACCCCCTGGACCATAGGCTACCAGACTCCTCTGTCCATGGAATTCTCCAGGCACGAATACTGGAGTGGACTGCCATTCCCTTCTCCAGGGGATCTTCCTGACCCAGAGATCAAACCCAGGTTTCCTGCACTGCCGGCAGATTCTTCACTGTCTGAGCCAATATGACTCTCCAAACATCACAGCATCTTACTGACCTGCCCAAAGAGTACCCAAGTGGCGTTTATTTTCTTTTCATAAAATCTCTCTGTACACATCACTGTACCCATGCTTTGGTGTCCAGCTCTTGTGTGTGTCTGTGCGGGAGTGGGGTGGGGTCATTATAGATATGATTGATTGAATCACTTGCCACAGGACTGAATTGATTTTCCAGAGCCTTCTCCTCCTTAGGGCTCAGGCTAATGATACATGGCTCAAAGCTTCAATCCTCCAATCACACAATTTGGTCTCTGTGGCCTGAATTGCCACCATTCTGAGTCATCTTGCCAGCTTAAACTGTGCTGGAGCCTACTATAAGTCACCTGATTGGCATAATTATCAGGGCCCAACATGAAAACAAAGACATTCCTATCACTCAGAAAATTCCAAGAGTTGAAAGTCTACCTCCCAGGAACCAGGGATGAAGACTTATCAAAATTTTATCATACACCTCCTTAGCTCAAATCGCCAATATCTCTTGCCTGACTATGCAATGGCTCCCCAAATGGTATTCTTCTTATTCTTCTACTTTCTTTCAGCCCCATTCTCCAAACATTAAAGTATCCTTTCAAAACTTCAGTGGAATCATGAGATTTCTTTGCCCCAAACCATCCAATGGCTCCTTAGCTCACTCATTGTAGAAGTTAAGGTTTTACATTGTAAAGAAGTCTGACATGACCTGGTCCCTGGTCACATATCTAAACTCATCTTCTATCAGTCTCCTCCTCCTTCACTCTTCCCCAGCCATGAAAATTTTGTAACTACTCCTCAAATTTTCAATACAGTCTTAGAAAAAAGTTTTGCACTTATTCCCATGGCTCTTTTCATTTATTTTACCTTCACATATGTCTCATGTGTGGTATAGTTACACTCATTTGCATGTTACTCAGAAAATCTCCACTGGGAACTGCAGAGTCTGAACACAAAACTACAGTGCTCCAACTGAGATTAAAAAGTATCAGCAATTCAATAAATTTAAAATTTTAGATTCAACATGTTTTAATAAAGGAGCTTATAAAAATTTGACTTTCCAATTAATACATCTATTATTTTCTTTAACTCACAATACTGAATGTACCACACTAACGAAAATTAATCTAAAAATATTTTACACCAATAAATGGTTGTTTAAATGGCTAAAGACTCCTTTAATAACCAATTAATGAATTATTGAGGATAGTTGGCAATTATTCTTTGCAATAAAAATATTTCACACTTCTCATTTCAGTTTCTGGGTTGGATTAACATGCTAGTATCATGAGAAGGTAGAGTGAAACTTGTAAAGCAGGGGTGGGCATGCTTCTTCCTCTAAAGTTATAGAGAGAAAAAATTTTCAGTGTCGTGTGCCATAATGTTTCTGTCACGACTATTCAACTCTGATATTGTACTGCAAATGCAGCCACACACATGTTAAAAAATCGGTGTGACTGTGAGCCAGTCTAACTTTGCTTACCAAAGCACGCAATGGGTGAGATGTGCCCTATGAGTCACAGGAGAAATAAAAAAGGATATTATGGTAACTCCTTATTTGTGTCAGGCAGAATTTTCTCACCACAAGGCTAAAAAAAACTATGAAAACAAATTGGATGCTGAAGGTCATCTGAGACTTCCATCAAATAGTCTCACTGTCCTCACTGATAAAATTTATAATAAATAAAAGTTGTACATTTAGATATATAAAATAAGTTTATTTTTGAATTTCCACTTACAGGAAGATGGAGTAGATTCTTTCCCCCATATCTCCCACTAATTACAACTAAAAATCATGGACATTATATATAAAACAAAAATAGCAATTCTCAAAGGTACAGAGAAGAGGCAGATCAGCTAGATATCTTGGGACCAGAAAAAATAGGCATGATATTAAAAGCATGGGTTTTCTTTCAGCCTCATATATCCCAGACTGCAAGCTGGAAAAGTGGCAACCTGGAAATACAAATAGGGGCAGACAAAAATAACTCCAACAAAAGCTTGTGCTCTCCAGCCCAAAGATCAGGAAATGGGCAGCTTAGCCACAGAGAAATATTTTAAACAACAAATAACTACTCCATCCAGACATCAGAGGAAAAAACTATGGCTCCAACTCGGCCTCTGACCCCAGCAAAGGTTGAAGAAAGCAGTCTCTAGGCTGTAACAAATTTCAGCAGCCCACTTCTGGAATGGTGCCAGAGAAGACCAAGTTGGAAGCTAAGACTTCATCCCCACTGAGCAATAAAGAACTCCTTTCCCACAGTATCCATGGAGACCACGGGGAGCAGGGTCTCCCCCCACTACCTGCCTTGGCTAGGCATCCCTTCTCCTCCCTACCAAGGTGAATGGCAGGTGAGGACTGGTGAAAAATGAGGACTTTCCCCAAAACCCAGTGATAATGAGGTCACTCCTTCTGCCCTGATATCACTGGAGGCCAGGATGCCCAGTCACACTCTGCAGACAGGAAGCATTCCTAGGCAGGGTCGTGTCAGCAGAGACCTAGAGGGAAACTGGAATTCCAGCCCTACCCAGCAGGAAAAGACACTCCCCACTCTCCCTGGAAGCTGAGTAGGAAATTGGACATCTACTTGGCACTTACAAGAGGGCACCTCTTTCTTCCCCTGCTCCAGCAGTGCCAGAGAAAGCCAACTTCTTGGCAGAGATTTGTGTGAAATCCAGAGTCTTGTAAACTTAATACCTTAGATGTACAGGTTTTAAGTTTTTAAAAATCATATCTCATATTGAGAAATAGGAAAATCACAATTTGAGTTTAAAAAGAAAATAAATACAAACATTGAAATGACACATTAGAAATACCTAAGATTTTAAAGAAGGAATTTTAAAATGCTTCAACAAACATAATAAAAAGGTTGGAAACAAATGAAAAAATGGACAGTTTCAGAAAACAAAGTCTCAGCAAAGAAATAAAAGGAAGAAAGAACCAAATGGAAATTTTATGGCATGCAGTAACTGCCATAAAAAAAAACTCAACAACAGAAGAGAGAGGATTGAGGAAAGAATCAATGATGTCTAAGATGGAATGACATATATTATCTGTTGGAAAAACAGAAAGAAAATAGACTCTATATGATCCAGCAATCCCAATCCTGGGCATATACCCAGAGAAAACCATAAATCAAAAGGATACATGCACCCAATATTCATTGTAGCACTACTTAAAATAGCCAGGACATGGAACCAACCAAAATGTTGGTTAGTCCTCTGTTCATCAACAGAGGAATGGATAAAGAAGATGTGGTACATAAATACATGGTACAAATGAGCCTACTTACAAAACAGAAGTTGAGTCACAGACGTAGAAAAGAAACTTGTGGTTACCAGGGGAAAAAGGTGGGGGGAGCGGGAGGGATAAATTGAGACTGAGTCTGACATATACATACTGCTATATAGAGAATAGATATAAGAACCCAGTGAACAGCCCGGGGAACCCTACTCAGTGCTACGTAATGACCTTCATGGAATAGAATCAAGAAGAGTGGGATGTATGTGTTGCATAACTGACTTTCTCTATCGGACAGCAGAAACACAACACTGTAAATCAATGGTACTTCAATTTGTTGTTCACTTGCTAAGTTGTGTTCAACTGTTTTGTGATCTCGTGAACTGTAGCCCACCAGGCTCCTCTGTCCCAGGGATTTCCCAGGCAAGAATTCTGGAGTGGGTTGCCATTTCCTTCTCCAGCGGATCGTTCCAACTCAGGGACTGAGCCTGTGTCTCCTGCATTAGCAGGCAGATTCTTTACTACTGATCCACCAGGGAAGCCCATACTTCAATATAAAATTTTTTTTAAATACATCACTCCCCCCAACCAAATCAACATCACCTTGGGAACTTGTGGGATAATAACAAAAGATCTAACATTTCTATCATTCCAGGAGTATGGAAAATAGAGAGAAAGCAGGGCTGAAAAAGTACTAAGACATAATGACTAAAAAATAGGATGTAGGATAACAAGGAACTTTCAAAACTCCATAGCAGAAAACTAAATTATTTAAAAAGAAAATGAACAAAAGATATGAGAGCTAAATTAAGGTAAGTCTCAAATAGTTTAATTTCCTCCCAATCCAGCTAGAAGTCTGAGAGTCCATAAAACAAAAAGAGGAACTGTTCCATTCATTTTGGATAATGTGGAGTTTTTAAGCTCATAGAAACTGTACTCATTCAAATATACCCCCACTGGGTAGATACATGACTTAAAGAGCTCTCTTTCTGCATGTCAATTACTTTTGGTAACAACACCTTTAAAGTGGGCTGCTTTCCCCCGTGTTTCCTTTTAGATGATTGCATTTATTGACTATAAAAGGCTGCTGACAATACCAAAAAGAACAGTGGTTCCTACCATCACATTTGGCCGTGACTTAATGGAAAAAAAATTACTAATAAATCTTTATTTTATACAAGAATACCCAAGGCTACATGATACAGCTCTGGTTTTATATCATATATCTATCATACCAGTGTGAATGCAGAGCACTGCTGGAGACTGCAGGCGGGACAGTTCTTGTGGGGAGCAGCTACTTGTCATATATTATTTAACCCTTATTTCTTTGGTTAGATTCAGTCATGTATTTATTTCTACTGACAACTCAGTGTATAGCAGCCTTGATCAACTCTGTGGGAAGTAAATATTTGAGTTTCATAAACATATTCACAAACATAGCAGGCTAAATAATTCCGTAAGGATTCTCTGACAACATTCTTAAAGTTACTACATATAATTATTTAGAATTCAGCTCTAAACAAGAATTTAGTTAACAAATACACAGATAGTTTTTCTTTATTTATAATAAATGGTCTAAGTTAGAAGAAATATTTATTATATAAATATGATCAAAATATATGTTTTTTAAGAGACAATTACTGTCTCATATGCAACTACATACTGATTCCCCTTTGAGCTACTGAGAGTTCTTTCCAACTACTCAATACTCAATATATTTGTCAAATGAATGAATTTGTATGAGCAAGACTGACTTTCCTTGAATTATTTACCTTACATTTAGTTACCACTTTTAAGGACTATATTTTGCAAATTTACCACTGGAATGAAAAGCAACTCACTTCTTGCTATGCTTTGAGCCTTGATTTAAAAAAAAAAAAAAAAAATGAGGAAGAGAAAAGCAGTCCCAGGAGCCTACAACTGATCTGACGTTGACAGCTGGGACTTGCTGTTGTCAGAAACCAGCCTGGTGCTTACAGCTAGACCATGCTGTCCTGTTGAATATTAAACATTCTTATAGAACATCAACATCAGACAAGACCACACTGAAACAAAACAAGGTCACTTTGTAATTTTATTTAAACAGACCCAACAAGGTCTCCATGTCACCTACAAACTAGTGAACACCTCCCCTTTCCAAGAAATGTAACATTTTTTAACCAATTACTGTTTTATTATTCTAATTGGCTCTCACTATAGATTTTTATTGAGATATTCCATTTTAAAATTGTCCCCACTTTCCTTTTTCTAAAATCATCTGTAAATCAGATGTGTCCTGGATTGTCAGGGGACTTGAAGGTGTTCGATAGCACCTCTCTTTTACCTTTTGAAAAACTGTAAACCTACCAAATAGTTGAAAGAACAGAACAAAAACAACCATAAACCCTCCATCTAGATTCAGCTGTTGTTAACATTTTGCTACATTTGGTTACCAGTGTTTATGGTTGTGCATATGCATATATATTTTTAATATATACATATATATATTTAAACAGAAGATTTATTCCTAGTTAACTATGTTTCTCCTAAGAATAAAAAGAATTTCCTAAATAGCCACAATATCATTGAGTTAGGCAAAATCATGCTTCCCTCCTACCCTGCCATTCCAAAGTTATACTCTTAGAATTTATAAATAATTACCTAACAGTGAAAAAGAGACTTTGCAGATGTGATTAAACTAAAGACCTTGGGATGGGGAGTTATTCAGGTTAATCTGAGTGGGCTCAGTCTAATAACATGGATCCTTAAAGGTACAAAGCCTTTCCTGTTGTGGTCCAAGGCAGGTGTGACTACAAAAAGAACAGTTAGAGCGATGCAATATTTGCCAACTTAGAAGATGGAAGACGATATCTCCCCAGCCATTGAATGCTGGTGACCTCTAAAGGCTCAAAGAGCCTCCAGAAAGGAATATAGTTCTGTCAACACTTCGATTTTAGCTCAGCTAGACCCCTGTGGGACTTCTAACCTACAACTCTTTAAGATAAAGAATATGTATTATTTTTAATCAAGTTTTGGGCAATCTGATACACTAGCAGTTAAAAAAAATCCCACCATTTTCATCTGTAAAAAATTAACAATAATTCCCTGTAATCAATACATAGTTCACATGGAAATTTTCTCATATTGTCTCCAAAATGTCTATCAGAGCTTCCCTCCATGTGGATCCAGGATCCCATGAAAGTTTACATGTTAACAATATTGTTTTGTCTCTCTAGTCTCTATTATCTAGAATGATAGCCTTGTCTTTGTTTCTCATAACACTGACTGCTTTACTGAAGATTCCAGGTCAATTGTCCTGCAGAAGGTACCTCATTCTGGATTTGTCTGGATCCTTTTCACATGATTGGATTCCAGTTAGATAACTTTTGGCAAGGATTCTTCAAAGGAAATGACAGGTACCTTCTATTGCTTCAAGTCCTTGCAGGGATTAAGTCATTTAATCTTCATAATTGTCCCATGAGATAAGGACCACTATTTTCCCTAGTTTAAAGAAAAGGAAACTGAAGCACAGAATTAGCAAAGGCAACTTCTCAAGGCCACAAAGAATTTATAGAAGTCTTACGATTCAAACACAGGATTTTTGAATCTAGAGCTCTTATTTTTAACCATCACTCCTACAACCCATATACTCTTATATGGGTTATATGGGTTATACTTACTCTTATATGGGTTATACTTACTCTTATACTTAAGACAGCTAGGGTGATACAATAGTTCCTCCAAAAGTTGGAGAAGGTAAGGAATATTCTGCCAAAAACTGGTACGAAGGAATTCAACCCTGTCCATACCTTGGGCTTTAGTCAATGATACCCATTAGACTTCTAAACTATAGAATTGCCAATGATAAATTTCTATTGTTTATAAGACAGGAAATGTGTGGCAATTTGTTATAGCAGATAAAAAGTTCATACAGAGATTAAGGGAGATGTGTAAAGGTACTGATCATAGTGCTTATCTGAAGTACAGGCCTATTCCCTAAATATTATATATTATCATTATTATTGCTTTTACTATTTACCATTAATGATGTCATTCTGAATGTCTGAGAAAACTTCAAAGAGCAGTTGTAGCTTGAATTGGTCTTGAAATATTGATAAGCTATAAATACCAGGAATTTCTAGGTAGAAGGAAAAATGTTGGCAAAAATATGACGACGGAATAACACAGGGTTTACTGAGTGCTAGGTATTTTTGGTCTTTCAATAACAAACTTCATCCTATTGGAAACTTTTACAGTTGTTGTTATGTTGGAAAATTTGTTTTTAAGAGTTTAATCTGCTATGTAATTAATAAGACAGAGGAAGTTTAAGAAAAAGGTACTAATGCTAGTACTAAGAAAACAGCATGAGCTAAGGGAGTTAGTGGAATGAGGAAGAATAGGATGAAGAATACAAGTTCCTGAAGGCCAGCATTGTGCCTTCCTTTCTTGGGCATATCTAAGAGGGGATGTAGCCATGCTGATCACCGAATATATACTAGTTTAACAAGTGGAAACAAGATAGGAAAAAAGATTACAAAGATATGGCACATCTCCAACTTAATTGTAAATCTTCCAAATTCTGGGTTAACATCTAACAACTTTCTTTAAGTCTCAGGATCTAAACAGTGTCTCCACCAAAGCTCAAAAGAAGATGTATTTTTGAAGAGGTGATAATCAAATCTTTAAGTGTGGGCAAACAAAATATTAGCATATAGTATCAGTTCAATTCAGTTGCTCAGTTGTGTCCAACTCTTTGCAACCACACAGAATGCATGATGCCAGGCTTCCCTGTCCATCACCAACTCCTGGAGCTTACTCAAACTCATGTCCATCTAACCATCTCATTCTCTGCCATCTCCTTCTCCTCCCGCCTTCAATCTTTCCCAGCATCAGGGTCTTTTCCAATGGGTTAGTTCTTTGCATCAGGTGGCCAAAGTACTGGAGTTTCGGCTTCAGCCTCAGTCCTTCCAACGAATATTCAGGACTGATTTTCTTTAGGATGGACTGGTTGGATCTCCTTGCAGTCCAAGGGACTCTCAAGAGTCTTCTCCAACACCACAGTTCAAAAGCATCAGTTCTTTAGTGCTCAGCTTTCTTTATAGTCCAACTCTCACACCCATACATGTGAGAAACCGTAGCTTTGACTAGATGGACTTTTGTTGGCAAAGTAATGTCTCTGCTTTTCAATATGCTGTCTAGGTTGGTCATAGCTTTTCTTCCAAGGAGCAAACGTCTTTTAATTTCATGGCTTCAGTCACTATCTGCAGTGAATTTGGAGCCCAAGAAAATAAAGTCTCTCTGTTTCCACTGTTTCCCCATAGAGCATACATTGTACACTATATGTATACTACATACAATGTATAGTGTAAATTATTTCTCCATATAGCATACAGTATACATGTTGAAAAGCTGTGAATGTTTGATCCAGTGATTTCTATGGCTTCCCAGAACCTGAATCTTGACTTTCTCACTTCTTGACCAGTGTATTTATGCTGTACCACAGCTGTCTAATTAGAAATATTAAGCAACTAATATTTATTAACATTTTTTAACCAGAAAATACATCTACCTCCAACATTACTGTGCTTATTAACCAAATGTTTCTTACAATGTAAATCTCAGAAGGCAGACACTGAAGATACGAAAGTATTTTAAATAATTCAGAAAAAAATTACAGTTTCTATATCAGCAAGGATTCATACCCTTTTATTTGTTCCTAACAAAAGAATCATGAGCTCTTTCCACCCATTAAGTCATTTTATTTTATACTCAGTCCTGTAAAAGTTTCCAAATGTCATGCAGCTTTAATATGGTATTTGTTTGTGTGCATGTGCATATTTTGGGAAGGGCGTATTTGCTAATAAATTTAAGACAGCATGGCTGCATTTTATGTGGCATATAACCTGAGAACTGTGAAACATTGTCATGGTTACCTGCAAAGCAGCAGGATGTATGTGGGTGAAAGACAAGGTTCAAACAGTGAGAAGAGGCTCTATAACAGAAGCAATAAACTATGGACAGAGAGAGGAAAATGGAGAACGGTAGGAGCAAGTGTGAGCAGACCAGGATTCAGCTGATTTAAAATAAGGCATTGATTAAATAATTCTTTTCTATCGTTATGATCTGATAATTTTGTGTATATGTCTATGTGTGTTCAGTCACTCAGTCATGTCCAACTCTTGGCAACTCCCTGGACTGTAGCCAGCCAGGCTCCTCTGTCTTTGAGATTTTCCCAGGCAAGAATATTTAAGTGGGTTACCAATTTCTTCTCCAGGGGATCTTTCCAACCCAGGGATTAAACCCGCATCTCCTGCATTGGTAGGTGGATTCCTTACCACTGAACCACCTGGAAAGCCTGATCTGATAATTATTTGCTTCAAATAACAATATCTCAGAAATTGCTTTCTTCATAGAACTGAAGAACATGAGAGTAAAATTAACAGATACTAAAGTTAGAAAAAAAATTTTAAAGAAAATGATGAATGTTTTCATTAGGGCAAGATGAATGTTTTCATTATGGTCCTCTTACTTCAGGTATTTTGAGATTATTCATCTTACAAACAATACTTTCACCAAAAATATTGTCAATTTTTGCATTTAAAGTGCTTTGCAATGATTAACTTGTTCTTTATGAATCTTCTGAAAAATAAAGTTTCTTTCAATACAGTTGAACTTTGTTGACCTTTGAATAATGCACAGATTAATATGCCTACAATTTATACTTGGTCTTGGTATCCACATTTCCTCGGCATCTACAGAGTCAACCAACTTTGAATGGTGTGGCACTGTAGCATTTACTATCGAAATTTATCCATGTATAAGTGCACTCTTGCAGTTCAAACCCATATTGTAAAGGTCAACTTGTAGTTAATAAACATTATTTGCTTAGATTCCTCAAAATCTACTCTGATATGTCACTAGTAAAAATTTGTTTCATTTTGCTCCTTATTTTTTGATGCTTTCAAATTGTGGTGCCAGAAAAGGCCCTTGAGAGTCCCTTGGACAGCAAGGAGATCAAACCAGTCACTCTTAAAGGAAATCAACCCTAAATATTCACTGGAAGGACTGATGATGAAGCTAAAACTCCAATACTTTGGCCACCTGATGCGAAGAGCTGACACACTGAAAAAGACCCTCATGCTGGGAAAGATTGAGGGCAAGAGGAGAAGGGGGTGAGAGAGGATGAGATGGTTGGATGGCATCACTGACTCAATGGACATGAGTTTCAGCAAACTCTGGGAGATGGTGGAGGACAGGGAAGGCTGGTGTGCTGTATGCAGTTCATGGGGTCGCAAAGAGCTGGACATGACTTAGTGAGTGAACAATAACAACAAGTTTTCAGCAGCTTGGTCAAAGTGAAATATTCTCTTATTATTTTTACAGTCCTCTATGAATTTACAGGAAAGAGAAAATGATTATAATGACCTAGTTTTTAAAATCTAGATAACCCAATATTAAATTCAACAAATATCTATCTAGCCCTCAGCAAGCACTAATCTAAGCAGTGGAACAACACAACTAATAAAATATGATTTCTGACATCTGGAATCTCACAAGACTGAGAAAAATGTCACATACACAAAAACCACAAGCAGACAAATAAAATAAGGCCTGAGCTAGGCTGAGGAACATAGGGACTGGGGGCTAGAATAAAAAGAGCAATTAAAAAGAGACTACGCTTGTCAACAGAGTATTCAAAACATAAATAAGACACGGGATCTCTTTGTTATTCCCATATCAAAGGTGAGAATTGGTATTTAAAATAATTTTCTAAATATCCTACTTTAGTAATAACAGACAACTAGAAACATCATGTAACCCAAGGAAAGCAGGAAATCTTCTGTGAAAGATGTCGATCCCTTCAATCCTGTTGTTCTATTCTAACTTGCCTAGTTCTGCAAATAATCTTAATTTATACAATTTTAATGACTGGAAATTATTTTGTTTCTCTTCCCATAGATTTACAATTTAAAAAATATATACATAATATAAACGTAGGTTAAATTACTCAATACAATGAAAACAAGTTTTCTGTCAAATGTACAACTTCATGACATAGGATCAGATTTATGAAGCGGTTATTTTCATGAAGTTTAGTTAAGTCTTTCCTTCTAATAAATATTTTAGTATCATCATCTCTGCAGTTCAAATTGATGCTAAAATGTAAAGAATAAAACTGTTAAGAAAGGAGCCATGGTTTTCTTACTCCCAGAAGAAAATCCTCAAGCTGAAGAAGCACAATTTTCCCCCAAGATCCAATTAAAACAGAGCCAATTATGTTTTGTGGTATATCCATGCCTCCTTCCAATTCTTCTATATGCCCATGGAGTAAGTTTCCACTTATCTGTGTCAGAATTTACTAATGTGGATTCCATACAGTGCTTCACCAATCAACAGCACTTTAGCTCCAAGGGTGAAATGAGAACTAAAATGTGTTTCACTGACTTTTCAAATAATATCAATTTTATGACATGTTAAAGAGCAGGCACTAACTCAGATGAAGTTAGGAAGCTCAAAGTGAGAACCAATAAAAGTAAACAGCCCCAAACGATGGTATAATTTAGCTCATAAAAATATTACAACTGCCTTTCTCTGTCCATTTCCCTAGAATTAAAAAATAAATCTTTTGAGAATATGAATCTAAAATCTCAGTCTACTGACCCCAAATCTGTAAAAGTGTTGTGAACATGCTGTGAACAAAAGCAAATCTATCACTGCACAGGAGGTGCTCTCTAATTTTCATAATTGGAAAAAGATTCAGAGAGCAATATGAACATTTGCAAAGGAGAGAATCTTTTCTTATAAGCTGTTGGTGTGGCATCTCTTTAAAGTGAATTGAGCTGTCATTCTTTTATTCTATAAATAAAACCTTACTGTTTTAAAGCCAGCTGGTTTACCCCCTCAGAGTACAATTTATAATGGAAAAAGGATTCTTTTCTTGAAGAATGAGATTTTCTTATTTAATAACACTGTCTTCTAATTCTTGCTTTTGTCTTTCCAGAATATACAATAAGAAAGCATTCTCTGATAACCAGAAGAATTTTTTTTCAACTAATAAATATTTTACAGTACACTTGGTATTAAAATTTTAAAGGTGAAAGAAATTTAGAACTCTCTTGATCTAGATGCTCAATTTTACAGGTATTAAGTTTGAGGTCTGCAGAAGTTCATTGGCCAAGATCTCCTGTGAGAGTCGGAAATGACATTAGGACTAAGACCTTCTGTTAAATTTTTATTTCTTTTTAGAGGTGGAAGACATTTGAATCAGATATATGATTACTTTTTAAAAATAATGGAGCAACAATATCATAATGATTCTGGGTCAACAGGGTAAACTAAAAACTTATGCTTAAACCCTCTTTCTCCCCATATAACAGAACAATGATAATAATAGAATTATTTAAAGTGTATTCTACTATATGAAAGTAGAGCAGACAAGAGGTTTAATCAAATATCTGGAAGACAGTAAATGGATTAAAGCATGTCAACAGATAGAGAAATCCACCGCACAATTCTGACAGAGGAAGTGAAGAGGAGGGAGTCCAGATTTGAACATGGAAATGTCATGAATTACTGAGCACCAGGCATTTGTCACCCTTTTCCCAAACTTCCTCATGAAGAACAGCCTGCTGTTAGCTTGTACCCAATACAGCATCTAACAGAGTGAGTGAGTGAGTGAAGTCGCTCATTCGTGTCCGACTCTTTGCGACCCTGTGGACTGTAGCCTGCCAGGCTCCTCTGTCCAAGGGAATTTCCAGGCAAGAATACTGGAGTGGGTTGCCATTTCCTTCTCCAGGGGATATTCCCAATCCAGTGTTCGAACCCGGGTCTGCCTAAATTGCAGGCAGACACTTTATCCTCTGAGCCACCAAGGAATCAACAAGTATGATTATTGGCATCCCAGCACAAATTTCTTCTAATCGTGGAATTCAAGGCACACAGCATAAATGCCAGGTCCCTGACACTACTTTTAAAAGAATCAATCAATATAATATATGAATATATAATATGTGCCCCTTCCTCTTTCTTATAACTAGGAATTGATACCAAGATATTATCCACAATATCATTATGAACTAATAATCAAGGTGTTTGAAAGTAAAAGATTCAAAAGAAAAATAAAGACTAACTTGAAGGAAACTAATTTGCACAACTGAAGATAACATTTTAAAAAATTGTTTCTTGTCTTAAAAGACATTCACTAAGATATTGCATCCATGAAAAATAATCAATGCTATGGGAAAGTAGCAAATAAAACACCTTCTGGAAATAAAATGGACAACTGATGAACATAAATCATATATTAAATTTGGGAAATAAAGTAAATAAGTTCCCCTGATTGTAGATCAAAAGAATGTAGAGCAAAAAAAAAAAAAAAGAAAAAGAAAGATGAAAACTCCAAGACATAAATGATTAATCTAAAGGTTTCAATATCTGATGAAACAATTCAGATTGAGTCTAAATTAGAGAAAAGAGAACTGTTGGGAATAGAGGGAATAATGAAAGAAAAAACATACACCAGGGACAAACAAATGTTCAGATCAAATACTCCCTCGGAGCGTTGATGCAGATGAATGATAAAAGATCTAAGAATAAAGGTAAGATATTTGATGCCTGTGGGGGTGTGTGTGAGACAGAGAGAGCAAGAGAGACTGCATTAGTGTAAGAATAAGAGAGGTCAATTAAAGGATATACTTTGGCAAAATAATGGATTCACTAAACTGGTTACAAATTGGGAAAGGAGTATGTCAAGGCTGTATATTGTCACCCTGCTTATTTAACTTATATGCAGAGTACATCATATGAAATGCCAGGCTGGATGAAACACAAGCTGGAATCAAGATTGCTGGGAGAAATATCAATAACCTCCCATAGGCAGATGACACCACTCTTATGGTAAAAAGCAAAGAAGAACTAAAGAGCCTCTTGATGCAAGTGAAAGAGGAGAGTGAAAATTCTGGCTTAAAACTCAACATTCAGAAATCTAAATTCATGGCACCTGGTCCCATCACTTCATGGCAAATAGATAGGGAAACAATGGAAACAGTGAGAGAGACTATTTTCTTGTCCCCAAATCACTGTTCATGGTGACTGCAGCCATGAAATTAAAAGACACTCTCTTCTTGGAAGAAAAGTTATGACCAACCTAGACAGCACATTAAAAAGCAGAGACTTTACTCTGTGGACAAAGATCCGTCTAGTTGAAGCTATTGTTTTTCCAGTAGTCACGTATGGATGTCAGAGTTGGATCATGAAGAAGGCTGAGCACTGGAAAATTGATGCTTTTGAACTGTGGTGTTGGAGACGACTCTTGAGAGTACTTGGATTGCAAGGAGATCCAACCAGTCAATCCTAAAGGAAATCAGTCCTGAATATTCATTAGGATTGATGCTGAAGCTGAAGTTCCAATAATTTGGCCAACTAATGCAAAGAACTGACTCATTAGAAAAGACCTTGATGCTGGGAAAGATTGAAGGTAGGAGGAGAAGGGGACCTCAGAGGATGAGATGGTTGGAGGGCATCACCAACTCAATGGACATGAGTTTGAGCAAGCTCCAGGAGATGGTGAAGGACAGGAAAGCCTAGCGTGCTGCAGTCCATTGGATTGAAAAGAGTCCAATATGACTGAGCGACTGAATAAGAACAAGAATGGTTAAGAAACTGGCTCTAAAAAAGTGTGACTAGGCGTTAAGGCAGGTACTAAGGTGACAGTTATACAGCAGGCCTAAATGGTATACAAAATTAATAAACAGAAATCTTAAATAAGAGTAATGGGACTAGAACTGTGAGCTCTCATGCCCAGCTACAATAGCAGAGCCCAGTAGGAAGAAGAAAAACTCCTTCCGTGGCAACGACTCAGCCAATGAAAAGCCATGAACTCTTTGTTTATGGGGTCTTCTCAACTTCCTTTTTCATCTATAAAACAGTCCTCCATTTTTCTGGTAGCTTGCACATTCACCACAGTGGTGGTTTAATCCCTAAATTGTGTCTGACTCTTATGACCCCATGGGTGTAGCCCACCAGGCTCTTTTGTCCATGGGATTTTCCAGGCAAGAATACTGGAGCAAGTTATCTTTTCCTTTCTCAGGGGATCTTCCTAACCCAAGGATTGAAACCATGTCTCATGCTTGGCAGCAGGATTCTTTACCACTGAGCCACCTGATAAGCTCAGAAATAGTAGTAGTAGTTTAGTCGCTAAGTCATGTCTGACTCTTGGTGACCCCATGGACTGTAGCCGCCAGGCTCTTCTGTCCATGGGATTCTCCAGGCAAGAATACTGGAGTGGGTTGCCATTTCCTTCTTCAGGGGATCTTCCCAACCCAGGAATCAAACCCGGATCTCCTGCACTGCAGGCAGATTCTTTACTGACTGAGCTATGAGGGAATCCTATAAATGTACTTCTTACATGCCCATTCTTGTTAAAGTGTCTATGAAGCACTTATAAAAACTGACTATAAACAGCTTTCATAGTTTGAAATCTCCAGAAGCAGAAGATGAGACAGAAATTTGGATGCCTGTCATTTATTGAGGCCGTGCTTCTCAGAAGCAAGCTCTGCCTGGCTACCCCTTCTTACACTGCACCCTGGTGATTCTCTCCAGGCAGTAAGCTAGAGCTATTGCAGAGCTCATCTTGTTTGTTTTCCTTGTTGCTAATCGTCCATGGCATTTCTACATGCTCTGTGACAGTTTTTGTCCTGGACTATATTTTCAAAGATGTTTGTATAACAACGAGATAGTTTTCCCTCTGGGGCAGAGGAGAGATATCTGACCAAGATAATAAATACAATGTCTTCCTTTAGGGCATGGGTTGGCCAGGCTTGCTTGGAGTTTCCTGATATGATTGGGAGTCTCCTCAGTTCAAGATACTTCTCCCTAGTGCAATGCACCACCAGTGGGTATATAGGTAACACTTGTAGGAACTGAATTCTGGAAAATCAGTTCTAACTTGTTACTGTTGCTATAAGAATCACACTGTCCAGATCCATTTTGGTTCACTGTCTTCCTTTCTGTGGCAAATCAACATAGCAGCTGCCACCATGCCCCTGCTTTAGGAACTGCTGGACTATGTGACCAGAGAAGGCAATGGCACCCACTCCAGTACTCTCGCCTGGAAAATCCTATGGACAGAGGAGCCTGGTAGGCACAGTCCATGAGGTTGCTAAGAGTCGGACACAACTGAGCGGCTTCACTTTCACTTTTCATTTTCATGCACTGGAGAAGGAAATGGCAACCCACTCCAGTGTTCTTGCCTAGAGAATCCCAGGGACGGGGGAGCCGGGTGGGCTGCCGTCTATGGGGTTGCACAGAGTATGTGACATCTCCTCTCTCTAATGTCACCTTCCTGTGCTGTCTAATGTCAAAAGTCTGAAGATCATTAATATATTCTACATTGATTTTCAATTGTGTCAGATGTGAGACTAAATCCAGTTCCTATTACTTCATGGTAGTCAAAAGCAAAAGTCCCCTAAGATAAGTTTTTCAAATAAAACTAACAGTTATAAAAAGAGATACTTGGCAAACCTATCGAAGATAAGTCAGAGAAAACACAAATTCGAAGAACCAGAAATGAGGAAATTTTGTGACGTGTTCAAAGAAGACTAAGCATTATAGAATAATACTCATGGTGGATACTGTTTCTTGGCTGACCTAAGAGATATTCTTAAACTTTTGCTCTTAGGCCTAGGGCAGTCTCTGTGACAATAAGTGGTAAGTGGAAGTTGGCTTGGCTAGTGCTTCCAGGGAAAAGAAAAGATTTTTTTCTGGCAAAATTAATGGTCCCATCCATTGTTTTTCCTCTTCTCTCATTTTCCTATCTGGTAAATAGATGATGCCTATATTCTGAGAATAAACCATGCTTGAAAAGGTGACAAAGCAGAGAAATAGAAAGAATCCAAATCATGATGATTCTTTAGCAACTGCATTATTACTGTGCCACTCATCTCAAGATTTTTATTTACATATTTATTTATTTTAGAAAAACAAATTTTTATTTTAGCCAGTAATATGTAGACTTTGTTATTTGCAGTCAAATGCATTTCTTATAATAACTATAAAATATCTGATATGTTACCCTTTTTGCAAGCTCAAAGTAACACTGACAGTGTCATAGAAGCTGGCAGAAGACACAAGACTGCTAAGTTATAGACAAAGGATAGCTGATTACCCCCATCAGCATCAGAAGCTAGAGCATCATTTTCTTGTGCCAATTTCCCAAGTTCCCATCTCCCACAAGTGTTAGGAGAAGGGTTCTCACCACACAATGGGTTGCCTTACAAGACAGAAGACCTCAGTCTTCTATTATAAACTGCAAGCAAACCTGTTCAACGTCTGCCCCAGAGGGAGACATCTTTATTACACTGGGTAGCAAAAAGAAAACAAAACTGCCCTCTGCTCTGAAAGAATCTCTATCATCCAAAGCTGTTTGTTAAGTCTAAGAAAAAAAAAGGGAGTCTAAGGAAAAAAAACAACAACTCACAATTCATGTAGAAACATTATGAATAATTGCCAGCGAATGCCTTTTCTCACAAGATGCGCACAACTGTGATACCAGACAACTGTTTTTCAAAATTTGTAACTGACACGGCTTAGAATTTTGTCCTCATTATTCTGTGCTCTGAAAATTTTGAAATGGCTAGATCTCTTTAAAAAAATTTATACATTAAATAAGTTTAAACTTGAAATTATTGGGAAAAAGACTATTGGTTCAGGAAAGTGAAATCAATTATTGAAAAGGTATCCACTCTTTTTTTTTTTCCCTTCCCTTCCCAAACAACTTGGTCCCAAGTCTATTAGGTGTGGAAGAGAAAAGTAGGTGTCTGTAGTGGAGTGGGAAGGCGAGAGGCCCAAAGTGGGGTGTCAATCCAAGCAGGTATAGGAGTTGCTCACTGTGGGAAGTCAGAACCCAAGCAGGGGAAAGAGGACATCACTTTACAGGACTGTGGCCTGGAATGAAGTGTCAGAGCTGACCAAATAAAGGTGGCATCTGCATAGGAGTGTCGCCTAACCAGTAGGCTGTCACAGCCCAAGCTGGGTGTGGAGGGTGATGATACACTAGGCTCAGACAGGTTGAGTTGACATCCACTCCAGGGAAATGGGGAGGCTGCTGTGAAGAGTTAGATGCAAAAGGAAGAGGAATGCTTCTATGTGGGGGAAGGGTGGCAGGGAAATTCTGAAATAGGTCATGAACAGGGGGTCAAATAAGTAAATATAGTAAGTACCATGAGAACCACATTCCTCAATATCATAGAAGGGAGTTAGGAGTATGGATGGGGAGCAAATGAAAATGTGGTGTTGACCTGGAATTGCATGTTTTAGTGTGAACCAAGAGTTTCCAATATAGAGACATAGACAGACAAAGCAATAAATAGAGTGCACATCATGTGTGTGTCTGTGTGTGCATGCATGTGTATACACACACACATGCATATACTCCGTAGCTCTGTTCCCTGTCTGGAACTAATGACATTTCAATAACATAAGCAAACTTAGAGCTCAGATTTGGCTTCTCCAAACCGTTTATACTAAAAGCAACCAGGGCTCCTGGAAGAAATGGTAATATCATGTCTTGATCAAGGAAATTACAAGATAAATCTAGACTAGCTTGTGCTGGAGACTAGGCACTGCTCAAAGACTGGTGGGAACATGTGAAGAGGACACAGAGCTGGTTTGAGATGGCTCCCATTGGTCTCATATATCAGAAAGAATATAAACAATCCAATAGTGATAGTTCTGAATTATACCATGAAAGTGAAAGTGAAGTCACTCAGTCATGTCCAACTCTTTGCAACCCCATGGACTGTAGCCCACCAGGCTCCTCCATTCATGGAATTTTCCAGGCAAGAGTACCGGAGTGGGTTGCCATTTCCTTCTCCAGGGGATCTTCCCAAACCAGGGATCAAACCTGGGTCTTCCGGATTGTAGGTAGACGATTTACCGACTATGAATCAATACCCAAAATAAGTTAAATTAACAAATACACAGAGAACATATTTACATGGCCTTAAACTATTTCCACACAAAATATCTACTAATTTAAAAAGAAAAGGTAACCTGACAAAGGACAATTCTTGTAGACATCACCTTATCAAGGGGTTAAAGTAACCCACCAATAGTAATGGGAAAAATTGAAATCATGTGTCACCTGAAAGGATGCTAAGAGGAGGATGCAGTCACTTCTGTTACAGTCTTGTCAAAGATCCATACATGAAATCAATCATAAGAAAACATCAGATAAATCCAAACTTTTTTTTCCCATTAAGTTGTAAGAATTTATTTTAAATAACCTACAGCTGATTAAAAGGGAATTCATGATAAAAATAGAAGATACTTGAGGAAAGATGTGGGAAATGGACTCTGCACACACACTAAACTAACAATGCTGCTAAAACCAATAATTATAGCAAAAAACGTCTTCACATTAAAATTCTGCTTTTTATGTGTTTTTTCCCCATTTTTTACACGATTACAAAAGAAAAAATAAAAGCCCTAAAATCTTGATTTTTTTTCCTTTTTATGGACCAAATACTCATTTTCCTCTAAATATTTTACCTGTGGAACTTTTATACAATAAAATCTTTCAAGTGAAAGACTGGGGTTTTAAATGAAAAAGACGGGTATCTGAAAGACCATAGAGAATGCTCAGAACAAAGGATGATGGGAAAATGGTTTCAATCACTGATTATTTATTATCCTCAGACTCGCTCACCCCTTATCCCTCCCCAGCCCCAATCTACACAATCTTTAAGATCAAGAAAGAGGTTTAAATATCTTAAAATAATTAAAAAGAAATAAAAATTCACATTTAAAAAGGAACACTCAAGTCAGGAAATATTGTAAACTACCCTGATGGCTCAGACGGTAAAGAATCTGTCTGCAACACAGGAGACCCAGGTTTCATGTCTGGGCTGGGAAGATTCCCTAGGGAAAGAAATGGCTACCCACTCCAGTATTCCCGCCTAGAGAATTTCATGGACAGACAAGCCTGGTGGGCTACAGTCCATGAGGTTGCAAAGAGTTGGACATGACTCAGTGACTAACGCTTTCACAGCAATACCAAGATCACCAAAATCAAGTAAACATTGAAAAATTCTTCCAGAGTGAAGAAGACTAAAGAGATATGAAAGCTAAGTATAGCCAGTAGTTACAAACTGAACCATTTTGTAGAAAAGATATTTTTGGAACAATTAGTGAAACTTGAATGGTATCCAAGGATTAGATGATTATGTGTTAGTTTGGATGGGGGGATGTTTTTGTTTGTAGGAATTACACAATATGGTATTTGAGGGTGATATGCTATCAGTCTGACAAACTAACTTTTAAATCATTCATTATAAAGTCTCACTCTTCTAGTCTGAGAAAGATAACTTTCATGTGCTATCACTTAAATGTGGAATCAAAATTCTGATACAAATGGACTTATTTACAAAACAGAGAAAGACTCACAGACACAGAAAACTAACATGTTTGCTAAAGGGGAAGGAGGAGAGGAATAAATTAGGAGTTTGTGATGAATAGATACATACTAATACATATACGTAAAAACAGATAAACTACAAGGTCCAACTGCATAACACACGGAATATATTCAGCATTTTGTAACAACTTAAAATTGAAAAGAATAAGAAATATATACATATACATATACATATATATATATACACACATATATATATATATATAGCTGAATCACTTTGCTATATACCAGAAACTAACACATTGTAAATCAACTATAAAGTGAAGTCGCTCAGTTGTGTCCGACTCTTTGTGACTCCATGGACTGTAGCCTACTAGGCTCCTCCGTCCATGAAATTTTCCAGGCAAGAGCACTGGAGTGGGTTGCCATTTCCTTCTCCAGGGGATCTTTCCGACCCAGGGATCGAACCCAGGTCTCCTGCATTGCAGGCAAATGCTTTACCATCTGAGCCACCAGGGTACTTCAACAATAACAAAATCTTACTCTTTTGTAAATTTTGTGATTATCTCACAATAAAAATATCAAAAACATAAAAATATATTGATTCAGAAATACTCTTAAAATGATTCTGAAACCATGAAGTTAAATTCCACACTTTCAAAATAAATATTTCATATTTTCATGAAATATGTAATCTTCACACTGCAACTGGTATAGAATCTAGGCATAATAGTTCAGTTTGGTTTATGAAGCTAACATTCTGATGCTCAAATGTCAAAATACAGTATATATGACAGACAGAAAGCATTTCTGTGAATGTAATACAAAATCCTAAATGAATACCACCACTCTGAGTACCTCATGAGCAATTAGGGTCAAGAGTAAGAATAGAAGTTTTATATAAAATGTAATGATGAAAAGCATGGGCTAAAATATGAAGTAAAATATCATGGCCTTGAATCCTTGAGCTGGAACTTGCTAGCTGGGTGAATTTGGCTAGGTTCCCAAATCTCTTTAAGCCTCAGTTTCTTCCTTAAAACCTAGTTCATAATGTTGAGGGAAATCATTCAATTAAGCTTACACACACACACACACACACACTCACACACATGCACTAATTATTATTAAAAGTAGAAGATACATCAGTAATTATCAAATCAGAAAAAATTAACAGTAGCTGCCTTTGCTTCTAAAAGAACATTTAATGAAGTATAATACCTAATATGCCTAATCTGCGACAGAATTATCTTGCTCATACACACTCCCAGCAATAAAACATTTTTTCTTTAATAAAATAGAGAATATAAGACTATATTAGCCACCTGTTGCTACAAAGTAAATTACCTCAAAAATTAGTGGCTTAAGACAATAATGAACTTTTATATCACTCTCAGTTTCTGTGGATACAAAATTCAGAAGAGATAAGATAGAGCAGCTCTGCCTCCGAACCTCTTGTGACATGGTAACAAGATGCTGTTTGAGGTTATAGTCATATGAAAGCTTACACAGGGTTCAGAATTCTGTCTCCCATGTTGCCCAAACATTATGGCTATTCAGATGAGACTACCTGTGGAGAAAGCCATAATTCTGTCTGTGTGAGCCTCTCATTAGGGCTGTTTGAGAGGTTTCATGACATGATGCGTGGCTTCCATTAGAGTGAGCAGTCCAAGAAAGCAAGGCCAAAGTTACAACCCCTTTTATTAACTAGCCTTAGATATCATTCCATCACATTCACAGTATTCACATAGAGCAAACCACTCGTGGTGGAAGAGAATTACACAAGGATGAGAATATCAAGAATGAAGGCTTGGAAGTCATCTTGGAGTCTGGCTATCACAGGACCTTAAACCAATAACCAACACCCCACTTAGGATGACACCTGGAGTGGACAACTTTTGGCTAACTACACAGTCCTCCATGAACCTCCTTTTTAAAGTGATATCCATGATCCACAAATAAAGAAAGATGCATCAGATACCTTCTACTTACTGGAACTGACTCAAGGCCATGACCACATTTATTTGGTCACACGACTCAGAGTAGGCCAGGCAGTATTTGCTGCCTATAAATTTGCCTTGGGAGAAGAACTTTCTAATGTAAGCCTGGCTATCTTCTTGAAGGAAGTATTCTAAACTCAGCTATGGCAGCCAGCAGTCACTTCACAGTATGAGAGACAGAGAGAGAGAGAGAGAGAGAAACTCTGAACAAAGAAAAAATGATGCAGACAGGAGAAAGACTATATGCTGCAGTAGTTACTGGTTGGCTGCCCATGGGACATCTATTTTCTCTTTCTGAATTATTAGCACCTCTATGTCTCCTTTAGGTGGCATGAGAGATTCTCTTATCACTTCTGTCTTATGAAGCAAACCACATAATCAAGGCAGAGCCGAGGATCACATTCCATCTTCTGGAAATAAAAATGGCCTGGTGCCTTATGAGCATAGTAAGCATGTGGACTTAGTGAATCTAAGATTTTTAAAGACACTTGCTCTTTCTTAAATGAATAAGGGTGCAGGTAGTCCTGGGATGCACTGCCATATTGGAATCAGGCTTAGCATCAAGCTGGCACTGAGAAAGGCAGAAGGTAGTGACAGGAAAAACTTGACCCTTATTAAAGTATTTGAGAAATTACAGTCAGCTTTATATGAATCCTTACCCATCTCTAGACTTCTCAGTTATATGAGCTAATAAAGTACGTTTATTTTTTGAGTGCTAGAGGCATGTCTATTTTGCAGTTATTGGAATGTAATAACACTTTTTTCCCCCAAAGATTTCCTGGGATGCAACAACAAGAATTCCCAGATCTCTGAAAGTAAACTAATGTGAGAATATTTTTAGATCTGACAGTGTTTTTAAACATTTGTTTTATTTACAGAGCTTCTTTCTCTTTTATGGTTTAGCAGAAAATTTAGGGCTCTAATTATGTAGGCTTCACCCACAATGGGGATGCTTTTCTATTTATATGATCATCAACCTAACAAAAAGTCTTCATTCTTCATTCTGGTTTTCTTACTACAATTTGAATTCATGTCCACATTTAACATAAGATGATTTTTTGATATTTCTATGTGTTTTTTCCCATTTGAATGCAGAGTTTCAAAGAATAGCCAGGAGAGATAAGAAAATCTTTCTCAGCGATCAGTGCAAAGAAATAGAGGAAAACAACAGAATGGGAAAGACTAGAGATCTCTTCAAGAAAATCAGAGATATCAAGGGAATATTTCATGCAAAGATGGGCTCGATAAAGGACCCAAATGGTATGAATCTAACAGAAGCAGAAGATATTAAGAAGAGGTGGCAAGAATACACAGAAAAACTGTACAGAACAGATCTTCACGACCCAGATAATCATGATGATATGATCACTCACCTAGAGTCAGACATCCTGGAATGTGAAGTCAAGTGGGTCTCAGAAAGCATCACTACGAACAAAGCTAGTAGAGGAGATGAAATTCCAGTTGAGCTATTTCAAATCCTGAAAGATGATGCTGTGAAAGTGCTGCACCCAATATGCCAGCAAATTTGGAAAACTCCGCAGTGGCCACAGGACTGGAAAAGGTCCGTTTTCATTCCAATCCCAAAGAAAGGCAATCCCAAAGAATGTTCAAACTACCGCACAATTGCACTCATCTCACATGCTAGTAAAGTAATGCTCAAAATTTTCCAAGCCAGGCTTCAGCAATACGTGAACCGTGAACTTCCAGATGTTCAAGCTGGGTTTAGAAAAGGCAGAGGAACCAGAAATCAAATTGCCAACATTCGCTAGATCATCAAAAAAGCAAGAGAGTTCCAGAAAAACACCTATTTCTGCTTTATTGACTATGCCAAAGCCTTTGACTGTGTGGGTCACAATAAACTGGAAAATTCTGAAAGAGATGGGAATACCAGACCACCTGATCTGCCTCTTGAGAAACCTGTATGCAGGTCAGGAAGCAACAGTTAGAACTGGACATGGAACAACAGACTGGTTCCAAATAGGAAAAGGAGTATGTCAAGGCTGTATATTGTCACCCTGCTTATTTAACTTATATTCAGAGTACATCATGAGAAACGCTGGGCTGGAAGAAGCACAAGCATGAATTGAGATTGCTGGGACAAATATCAATAACCTCAGATATGCAGATGACACCACCTTTATGGCAGAAAGTGAAGAGGAACTAAAAAGCCTCTTGATGAAAGTGAAAGAAGAGAGTGAAAAAGTTGGCTTAAAGTTCAACATTCAGAAAACTAAGATCATGGCATCTGGTCCCATCACTTCATGGGAAATAGATGGGGAGGCATTGGAAACAGTGTCAGACTTTATTTTTCTGGGCTCCAAAATCACTGCAGATGGTGATTGTAGCCATGAAATTAAAAGACGCTTACTCCTTGGAAGGAAAGTTACGACCAACCTTGATAGCATATTAAAAAGCAGAGACATTACTTTGCCAACAAAGGTCTGTCTGGTCAAGGTTATGGTTTTTCCAGTGGTCATGTATGGATGTGAGAGTTGGACTGTAAAGAAAGTTGAGTGCCGAAAAATTGATGCTTTTGAACAATGGTGTTGGAGAAGATTCTTGAGAGTCCCTTGGACTGCAAGGAGATCTAACCAATCCATCCTAAAGGAGATCAGTCCTGGGTGTTCATTGGAAGGACTGATGCTGAAACTGAAACTCCAGTACTTTGGCCACCTGATGGGAAGAGCTGACTCATTGGAAAAGACCGTGAAGCTGGGAGGGATTGGGGGCAGGAGGAGAAGGGGACGATAGAAGATGAGATGGCTGGATGGCATCACCGACTCGATGGACACGGGTTTGTGTAGACTCCAGGAGTTGGTGATGTACAGGGAGGCCTGGCGTGCTGCGATTCATGGGATCACAAACAGTGGGACACGACTGAGCGACTGAACTGAACTGATGTGCTTTTTTCCTCCTCAAACTTTTAATTAAAAAACAAATTTCAAATTCACAGAAATGTTAAAAGAAGTTACAAAGAGTACCCCTAAACTCTTTACCTAGATTATTGACAAACTGTTACTGTTTTGCCACATTTGTTCTCTTCTCCCTCTGTGTATGTGTTAGTGTGTGTGTGTGTAGATACACACATATCCATAGACACACATAGATTCTGTTTTGGTTATCTGTTGCTGGAACTTGCATACCCCAAATCTTGGGGGCTTAAAACACAATTGATTATGACCTTTCATGGGTCTGTGGGTTGCTGGTCTCAGCTGGGTGGTTTTTGTTCAGAGTCTTTCATATGGCTGAAGTCAGTTGAAGTTTTCAGTTAATTGAACCCTCGAGATGGTCCACTCACATGGCTATCATTCATTGGCTAAAGTAGCCTCCTGTACTAACTGTATTTTCTTATTTTATGTGTTCTCCATCTCCCACAGTATTATGAATCATTTATTTATCAAAAGAAACTATTCCTTAGCCCACATACTCATAGTTCCTAATTTCAAGGTTCAGGAACACAGGTCAGTTGCAAACTTCCATGAAAGCAACCCAAAGAAATTCTTACATTTAGAATCACTTTGATCTCTGAAGGATACCTGCCTTCCTCATTTCCTCAAAATCGTCTGTGGAATCATAATTTCTGTAGAAATCTGCATATGCCTTCTTTCTTGGCTCAGTCACAGCAATCGTATAGAAAGCTGCAGTCTACTGGGAGGCAACAAATGCTCCTGCCGTGACTCTGAGGCTTCATCAAAGAACCAGGAGCCATGGTAGTTATTCTCCTGAACAACAAGGCTTTTCCAGACTGATGGAGAAATAGAACATTTTCTGTATTATTGATATCCTGGCTTCTGAAGCATCGTTGACTGGAGAGAGACTGCCAGTCCCAGGGCTGGCCAATTCTGGGAGACAGCTTAGGACTCACAAGGAAGCATGCCCTCTGTATGCAAATAACTGATCTAGAGCCCATATTCTTTACTGCCTCTTCTATACTGGCTTTTACACTCTAGGAGGCAATCTTCCCTCTGGTCTAATCATCCCAGCACCAGTACCAGATCAGTAAAGATAGTCTCTAGATGACAAAACCTGCTGAAAATATTCCAACTAGCCAATCCTAAAACTTTTTACCCTGTTTACCTTGCATTTCCTCTGGAGATCATAATAAACATTCCATCACTTCATCATACTTTTCCATCACTCTTTCTGCCTCCTGACCCACCCTGGGGAATCCTTGTGTGGCCCTGAATTGTACAGTGTATCCTTTCCTCTTGAGAATTGTGAGCAACAAGCTATTTTTTTTCAAAGGTAGTTGTTTCCTGAACTGCTGGTCTTACCATAGCTGAATAATAATCAAATCTACACTTACAAACACCTCTTAGGTTTCTCACAGCATGGTGACTGTCCAGAGGATGTAGAATCTTCCAGTCCCTTGATGCTTGGGCCCAGAAACTGGCACTGAACCACTTCTGCCATGTTCTATTGGCCAGAGCAAAGACAGAGTCTTCCTGCATTCAAGGAGATGGTACACAAACTTCACCTCTTACTCGAATGAACAAAGAGTGTGTGGCCATTATTAGTCTGCCATAGTCCATCTTAGGCCTATAAATTATTTACATTTCTTTCATATGAAAATATACTTAGCACCTTTACCATCCCAAGAACCCAAATTTTCATGAGTACAGCATTAGCCTCAGGTCCTGTCATCTAATTCAGGTCCAGGTGCCTGTGAAGCTACATGGATGATATATATTGAGCATGACTGCTTTCAATCTGAAGACCTATCAACCAAAGAGAGAATTTACCTGCTGTCCACAAACCCAGCATAAAATAGTGAAGCTGAGATACAATAATCACAGCAGATACTCCCATTGAAAGGGAGGGGAGAGTGGGAAACAGAATCTTAGTACTAAGTTACTCATCCTCTGCAATCCTCAATGCCAGCTAAGCGTTTGTCTCCATTGATTAGAATCTAGTCCTATTCCCTGGGAATAATTCTACAAAACTCCTGGATCCATAATCTGGGCTCTTGCCTGGTTCTCCTGGCTGAGTCATCTAGTCATTTTGATAAGAAATAGCCTGTACTTGCCACTGAATAGATTTCTGGATTTTCTACTTGCCCTTGGAAGGTTCAGGAGCCAAAAAGGCTGTTTTCACTTTGTGCTCATACATTTCTATGAATCACAATGGGATTCAACCGATTATTTAAAAGTCACACCTGCAGTTCTCTTCAGATAAGCCTCTCTTTATTTTGTATCCAAAGTGAAGCCTCCGGGGGACAGCGCCCTTAAGGTTCCCAGAAATCTATTGTTTAATCAAGAAGGGACTGCAAGGAAACGTCTTCAGAACCTCAGAACGTTTATTTCACTGAAACAGTCAACTTGTTCTTTCTCTTACAGGAACAGAAGGTCCTCTAGGGGTATCCTGGATTGATCTTTGCCCCAAAGTCCTGTTTTATGTTGTGATTTTTTTTTTCTGGGAAAGGTTGGGGATATGAAACAGTTTTATTTTTAACTCCAGGATGTCCTAGCTCCTTTATGTTGTTTTATAGATTCCCTAAAACCAAACAGAATCTTTGTTAGTTCATTCCTTTATTCATTTGTTTTATCACAGACAGTATATTAGTTTCCTTGAACTGCATAATAAATTGCCACCAATATTTATTCTTTCACAGTTCTGATGGCTACAAGTACAAAACCAAGTTTTGGTAGGGGATCATGATCTCTCAAAAGATTCTACAGGAGAATCTGTTCCATTTCTTTCCTTTGCTACTGGTGTTGCCAGCAGTCCATGGTGTTCCCTGGCCTATAAACACATCACTCCAATATTTTCCTCTGTTGTAACATGAAATTTTCTTTGTGTATCCATGTGTTTATGGCTCTTCTCCTCTTCTTCTAAGGACACCAGTCACAAAGGACTAGGGCCCACCCTAATAACCTCATTTAACTTGATTACATTTGAAAACACTTTATTTCCAGACAAGGTCAAATTCACTAATTTGAAGTTAGTACTTTAAATATTTTTGGGGTATGGGGACGCCATTCAACTTATAGAAGGCAGCCACAAACAGCCAGTTTCTGCTTTCTCAATTCTTCTTGGAAATCTTTGCAGCCAGACTGACAAACGAACTAGGTACATGCTCTATTTATTTTTTTAACTGCAAGTGCCAGTATTACCAAACTTTCCTTTACATTACAACAAGAATTCCCTTCTCTCCATCTCACACTAATATTTTCAATCCCTTACTAACCATCTACTTAAGGCTCTTCCAACTTTAACGACTCATTCCCAAAGTCAGTGCCACATGTTCGGTGCTTTTTGGTAAAGCGTCAGTCTCTCTCTCTCCCCTCCGCTATATACTCACAGGTACACTGCACATACACTTACACAGTAAGAATAATTTTCAGACATCATGACTCTACACATCATCTCTCAGTACTTTGGCAAATTTTTCCTAAGAAACGGGCTGTTCTCTTTTATTACCACAACTACTTAATTCAAGAAATTTAACTTAGGTACAATCTGTTTACTTAATATATGCTTTTGTAAACTAAAATTATGAAGAGAAGAAGGGTATCTTATATCAGTATGCAAAGTCCTATCTAGCAATGTTTTGAATGAACTGATTTGGCTTCTGACACTTTATGATTCTTCTAACTCCAAGTGTCTTAGTGACTACCTGTTGTTGATTATACTTCATTAAAAATGCTAAATAAAATGTCATTTATAAGCTTCAGTTTTTAAATATTTGGCAAGTCAAAACTCCAATTTTTCATGTAGTACCTTTGAAATGAGAAAATGAATCTATATGAGAATTTATTCACTGAAGATTTCTCCTGTAGGGAGATTGTGTGCGTGTGTACTAGGTTGCTTCAGCTGTGTCTGACTCTTTGCAACCCTAAGAACTGTAGCCTGCCAGGCTCTTCTGTCCAGGAAGTTCTCTAGGCAAGAATACCAGAGTGGGTTGCCATGTACTCCTCCAAGGGATCTTCCCCACCCAAGGATCCCACCTGAATCACTCATGTCTTCTGCATTGGCAGGCAGGTTCTTTACCACTAGCACCACCTGATTAGCAAAGATTGTATCTAGTTTTGTTTCACACTATTTTCTTGCAATGAATGGATGGTAAAAAGAACATTAAATTATATATGCACATTGAATTTAGGAAATATGACATATAGCATTTTATAAAATTTTTATCATATAATTAAAAAACTAAGTTGCATCTCATATCAAAAAAACTTCAAAGAAGGCAAAATGTGTCCAGATGAGGAAGGGACCTCAAGTCTTAATATTTATCCTTTATTCCTTCATATTTTTATTGAATCCTCCTAAAGGAAAGAATCAATAAGTAAATGTAAGTCACTGTAAAATTAAAAGACTCAAATAGCACTCATTTTTAATAGCAACTTTAAATCATAACTACCCATGATAATGCACTACATTTTTGATAAAGCATTATTCAGTTCAGTTTTTCCTTAAAATTACCCTTCATATCAAGTCACTATGGAACAAGAATTACAGGTAGAAACAAATAAATATATATATTCCTGCATTAATACAGCCCCAATTTAGGGGAGCATTTCAGGCATGCTGAAATCATTAGAAACCCATTTCCACACAGCTAGCCCATTTTAGGTTAAAGTCTCAAAGCTTACTTTCTTCCAAGCCTAAGATCTAAGACCTTTTATATTAATCTTCAGAAGGGACAAAAGCAAATCTGGAACAATATATGTCTCAGAGAAAACAGAGAATTAAAATGGAATTCACAATATCCTTATAGAAAGGTATTGTTGCATAATGTCTGATCATTAGTCTACTGTGTCTTAAATGAAGCAGGAATAATACTGAAGGTTATTAATCATTCAATTTTCACAGCAGTGCACCAGCATGAATTTATTTAGCACAGACACGTACACTGTTTTAATACATTAGGAAAAAACTTGTCTTGTCTAACTGGCCTTCAGACCCCCACTTCCACCAGAATGTCAGGTTAATCTATTATTATTTCATATGATATGTGCTATCTGGTGCAGAGTGAACACAGCCTGGTTTCAGATATACTAACGGAGTTCCATTGTGTCATCCATGTATTCCCTTTAATCACTCTCCTCTCCTTCTACAGCTACTTTAAAAGGATACATCTTCAAAGAAGGTAAAGAAAGACATTGCATCTACAGTAGCATTTTCTACATAAAGCCACTGTGGAATCTCACTCTCTGAACAGCTGATAGTTTTGAAGGTTGAGATGAGAGGCACAGCGCCCTGTGGCAAGAGTGTCAAAAATACCTTTTTTTTCTTCATTTGATTATCTCCAAGTAAGTAGACTCATTAGAGTAGGACTGAGAATTGTTCACTGCCCAGATTCCCTCAAGATAAGACAAAGTCAAGATAAAGTAATTTCACAGGAAAATAATCTAACAAACGTGGTATCATTCCCTTTAGAACCACATCAGAGCCTTCATTAATAAATAAACATGAACCTAGAGCCTGTTATACAGAGTGAAGTCAGAAAAACAAGTATCAGAATTAAAGCATAAATATGGAATCCAGAAAAATGGTACTAATGAACCTATCTGCAGGACAGGAATAGAGACACAGATGTGAAGAATGGACTTGTGGACACATTGGGAGAAGGAGAGGGTGGGACAAACAGAGATTAGCTCGGACATATATACACTGCTGCTGCTAAGTCGCTTCAGTCGTGTCCGACTCTGTGCGACCCCATAGACGGCAGCCCACTAGGCTCCCCCGTCCCTGGGATTCTCCAGGCAAGAACACTGGAGTGGGTTGCATAGGTAAAATAGATAGCTAGTAGGAAGCCGCTATGTAATACAAGGAGCCCAGCTTGGCATTCCCTGACAACCTAGAGGTGTGGGATGGGAGGGTGGGATGGGATAAGGGGGTGGGGTGGAAGAGAGGCTCAAGAGGATGGGGATATACAGACACTCGAGGCTGATTAGCATTGCTGTATGGCAGAAGCCAACACAACTTTGTAAAGAAATTATACTCCAATTAAAAATATATAGAGACGGATGCTTTTACTTAGAAGAAAAATCCAACCGAAAAGCACTTTCTGGGTTTCTAGGACTATTTCATATTTCCCTTTTCATTTCAAACTTCTAGTTCCTCACTGTTTCTTTAATCTTACTTACTCTCTGACCTTTTATGTGACTTTTGAAATGAGAAGCCTTCACTGAGGAACTCTGAATTCCTCCCATAGTAACCTACGTACATCTCTACACAGACACACCACCTTCACTGTTGCTGTGGCTGAAAACCTCCTTGCTTTTATCAGAGATGAACTTCTCTGCTTGAGTTCTGGACGCCATCACCTCTCAGCTCAGCAACTTTGAACCCATCATTACTCCTCTCCTTATATCACTGGTTTTTTCCTATCTACTGGATAGTTCCACCAGCAGGCAAACATGCTTGAGTACCACTTAAAATCTTAAAATAAGTAACCTCCTTTGTCCCACATCCTTGCCAGCTGCCTCACAGTATCAGTTTTCACGACAAAACATCTTGAAATGGATGCCCAGGATCATGGTCTCCACATAGTTATCAACAGTTATTATTGGCATTTTTGCCCTTCTTGCTTCTTCTAATTCTACTCCCCCCCCCCTTTTTTTTCACTGACAAATTTCAAAACAAATTTCAAACATCATTCCCTATTGCTCATACTTTCCCATAACTCTCAGATCAGTTCAGTTCAGTTCAGCTGCTCAGTCGTGTCCGACTCTTTGGAAATCCATGAATTGCAGCATGCCAGGCCTCCCTGTCCGTCACCAACTCCCGGAGTTTACTCAAACTCATGTCCATCGAGTTGGTGATGCCATCCAGCCATCTCATCCTCTGTCATCCCCTTCTCCTCCTGCCCCCAACCCCTCCCAGCATCACGGTCTTTTCTAATGAGTCAACTCTTCGCATCAGGTGGCCAAAGTACTGGAGTTTCAGTTTCAGCATCAGTCCATCCAATGAACACCCAGGACTGATCTCCTTTAGGGTGGACTGGTTGGATCTCCTTGCAGTCCAAGGGACTCTCAAGAGTCTTCTCCAACACCACAGTTCAAAAGCATCAATTCTTTGGTGTTCAGCTTTCTTTACAGTCCAACTCTCACATCCATACATGACCACTGGAAAAACATAGCCTTGACTAGACGGAACTTTGTTGGCAAAGTAATGTCTCTGCTTTTCAATATGCTATCAAGGTTGGTCATAACTCTCCTTCCAAGGAGTAAGCGCTGAAGAAGCTGAAGTTGAATGGTTCTATGAAGACCTACAAGACATTTTAGAACTAACACCCAAAGAAAATGTCCTTTTCATTATAGGGGACTGGAATGAAAAAGTAGGAGGTTAAGAAATACCTGGAGTAACAGGCAAATTTGGCTTTGGAGTAAAAAATGAAGCAGGGCAAAGGCTAATAGAGCTTTGCCAAGAGAATACACTGCTCATAGCAAACACCCTCTTCTAACAACACAAGAGAAGACTTTACACGTGGACATTACCAGATGGTCAACACCGAAATTAGATTGATTACATTCTTTGCAGTCAAAGATGGAGAAGCTCTAAACAGTCAGCAAAAACAAGACTGGGAGCTGACTGTGGCTCAGATCATGAACTCCTTATTGCCAAATTCAGACTTAAATTGAAGACACTAGGGAAAACCACTAGATCATTCAGGTATGACCTAAATCAAATCCCTTACAATTATACGGTGGAAGTGAGAAATAGATTTAAGGGACTAGATCTGATAGACAGAGTGCCTGATGAACTAGGATGGAGGTTCATGACATTGTACAAGAGACAGGGATCAAGACCATCCCCATGGAAAAGAAATGCAAAAAAGCAAAATGGCTGTCTGAGGAGGCCTTACAAATAGCTGTGAAAAGAAGAGAAGCGAAAAGCAAAGGAGAAAAGGAAAGATAATCCCATCTGAATGCAGAGTTCCAAAGAATAGCTAGGAGATATAAGAAAGCCTTCCTCCGGGATCAGTGCAAAGAAATAGAGGAAAACAACAGAATGGGAAAGACTAGAGATCTCTTCAAGAATATTAGAGATACCAAGGGAACATTTCAGGAAAAGATGGGCTCGATAAAGGACCCAAATGGTATGGACCTAACAGAAGAAGAAGATATTAAGAAAAGGTGGCAAGAATACACAGAACTGTACAAAAAAGATCTTCATGACCCAGATAATTACAATGGTGTGATCACTCACCTAGAGCCAGACATCCTGGAATGTGAAGTCAAGTGGGTCTTAGAAAGCATCACTACGAACAAAGGTAGTGGAGGTGATGGAATTGCAGTTGAGCTATTTCAAATCCTAAAAGATGATGCTGTGGAAGTACTGCACCCAATATGCTAGCAAATTTGGAAAACTCAGCAGTGGCCACAGGACTGGAAAAGGTCAGTTTTCATTCCAATGCCAAAGAAAGGCAATGCCAAAGAATGCTCAAACCACCGCACAATTGCACTCATCTCGCAGGCTAGTAAAGTAATGCTCAAAATGTTCCAAGCCAGGCTTCAGCAATACGTGAACCAAGAACTTCCAGATGTTCAAGCTGGGTTTAGAAAAGGTAGAGGATGCAGAGATCAAGTTGCCAACATCTGCTGGATCATCGAAAAAGCAAGAGAGTTTCAGAAAAACACCTATTTCTGCTTTATTGACTATGCCAAAGCCTTTGACTGTGTGGGTCACAAAAAACTGTGGAAAATTCTGAAAGAGATGGGAATACCAGACCACCTGACCTGCCTCTTGGGAAACCTGTATGCAGGTCAGGAAGCAACAGTTAGAACTGAACATGGAACAACAGACTGGTTCCAAATAGGAAAAGGAGTACGTCAAGGCTGTATACTGTCACCCTGATTATTTAACTTATATTCAGAGTACATCATGAGAAACGCTGGGCTGGAAGAAGCACAAGCAGGAACCGAGATTGCCAGGAGAAATATCAATAACCTCAGATATGCAGATGACACCACCCTTATGGCAGAAAGTGAAGAGGAACTGAAAAGCCTCTTGATGAAAGTGAAAGAGGAGAGTGAAAAAGTTGACTTAAAACTCAACATTCAAAAAACTAAGATCATAGCATCTGGTCCCATCACTTCAAGGGAAATAGATGGGGAATCAGTGGCAGTCTTCATTTTTCTGGGCTCCAAAATCACTGCAGATGGTGATTGCAGCCATGAAATTAAAAGACCTCTCAGACAGTCAACTCTAAATAAATATGCTATTAATTCTATATCTAACAAAATAACAGTCATCCTAAATGACCTAATACCCCATTAATACTTTTTTTTTTTCAGTTGTATTTAAAAAAAGTGTTCCTTTATCCTTTTAAACTGCTGTTTTTTGATGAAGAAATTGTATCATGTATACCATGGGTTTTAACTAATTACATTTTCCTGGTTTCATTGAACACATCCCTATATCTCTCATAGTTGCCCTGAGATGATGGAAAAATTTAATTAGATTTAGCTTTGAGATATATATATATATATTCTTTTTTTTTCCTGTTTGAGGTGTTAATGTTGGCTATGCTGCTAACACTCCCCAGGACTCCTACCTCAAAAGAATAAAGTCTGTTTTTTTCCCCCCCAGTTCTCCACTTTAATAAAATTTATTTTTTGAGCTCTTAGCCATGCTACTTACCCCATCTTCTACGTTATGCTCAACAGGTATCTTCTTTGTCAGATTGAAAGTTGTTAAAAAGAAAACCCCTCAATATTCTGCCAGTGGCTTAGTAAATGTTCCCAAATAAACACTTGGACATTTTGATTTTGTTAAAGCTGGAAATGATGTCATTTTTCCTACCTGAGACTCTTCTATCCCTTCTCAGGGAAAATGCTACATTGACCTCTCTATTCTAGTTCAACTTCTTTTTTTTTTGCCTTTATGCCATTAGCATTTTAAAAAGCTTCCATTTAGAAAATAATGAAAGAGCTCTCTTTTAGTTCCCTAACCCTCTCCAGCTATCTTCTTCATCATGATTCATAACAAAACAAGTTGAAAGAATTTTCTACACTTGTAAAGAATTCTTTCTTACCTCCTACCCACTTCTCAACCCATTGCAATCTGGCTTCTTCCTATCAATAACCTCATTGAAATTGCAGTTGCCAAGGAAATCAATGATTTCCCCAACACTAATCAGAGGAACACTTCTTAGTTCTTATGTTGATTTAGTGCCTAGAAGTACTTGACAGTCTTGATGGCTCCCTTCTTGAAAACTTTCTTTATTTTGTTAAAAGACAAGGTGACCTTAGCATTCCTAGAAAAGCAGCAAATAAAATCAAGCACTCTCAGCTACTCAGGAGCCACCCTAAAATAAATGATTTTACTAATTGCCACTTCTCTTGGTGGGACACAATAACCACAGGGGATATAATTGCTACTTCTGGTATGTGAGAGCGGAGGTCCTAATGCCCACTTTGTAGAGACAGTTTTAATCATAGTTAACTACCTAGGGCTTCCCACGTGGCGCTAGTGGTAAAGAACTTGCCTGCCAATGCAGGAGACACAAGAGACCAAGTTCAATCCCTGGGTCAGGAAGATCCCCTGGAGAAGGAAATGGCAACCCATGCCAGTGTTCTTCCCTGGAGAATCTCATGAACAGAGGAGCCTGGCGGGCTACAGTTCAAAGGATTTTAAAGAGTGGGATATGACTGAAGCAACTTAGCACCCAATTACCTAGGAGGGGAATCAGTTTTCAAAAAAGTATATATACCCTTTTTGGCTCACAGACTTAAAAAATGAATTTATGGTTGTGGGGGGAGAGGGAGAGTTAGGGAATTTGGAAAGGTCATGTATACACTGTTATATTCAAAATAGATAACAACAAGGACCTACTGTATGGCATGTGGAATTCTACTCAACGTTACGAGCCAGCCTGAATGGGAGGGGGATTTGGAGGAGAATGGACACATGTATATCCATGATCGAGTCCCTTTGCTGTTCACTTGAACCACCACATCATTGCTAATTGGCTACACCCGAATACAAAATGAAAAGTTTTAAAATTTGAAAAAAAAAATTAAAAAATTAAAAAAATAAAAGAAGTATACTCTTTTTATTTTGTTCAGGGCAAATAATACTTCACATTTTCTGTCTATAAAGCAAGCTAATTAGAACAGTGAATGGGATCTGGAAATAGCATTCCTGACCACCATATTTAAGGAATGGTTCTGCAGTTGATATGACAGCATTTAAAAAAAAAACAAAAACCTTGAACCCCAAGGAATTAATTAAAAGTTGATTATAATAAAGAATACCAGGGCTAGATAGGTCTAATTGGGCAAATTATTTTTAAATTATAATAATTAGCTAAACTCCTATAAATCTACTATACACTAGCATCCTTATTCTCATTGCTCATTTGTAAGTAGAACATTTTCTTTTATTTATTTATTTATTTATTTATTTTTGTAAGTAGAATATTTTCAAGTCAAATTCATTAATTTATTAAAAAATATTACTGAACAAAATTTCTCAGTAAAGATACCTTGTGATTTCTTTTTTTATAAACATACTCTAAAGACGTGGCACTGATACCAAAAAATAACTAACACAATTGCAATTAGATTTTAGATAGTGATTTATCATTCTTGTTAAGTTTGTTGGATGACCACTTTGGTTTTAGCTCCACAGCATTAGAGAGAATTTTATAAACGCAATCAACATAGATGTTACTGTCTAGAGTTTATGTCATATATGACCTGATAGCACACACAATAATACATTGATACTAGAGAAAAGTCTAATTTTTTAATATTACCTGCTAGCTATCATAGAAAACTTGCTAAAAGTCAAGGTAAGTATCACTTACAATATATGGTAAGACCAGTTCTGTTTTTTGTGTGTGCATAAATTAACAAAATATTTGATTATTATCTGGCAGCACTTTCTACTGAGTTTTTATTAAATGGGTTCAAAATTAAAAGAAATCTTTTGGATCAGTTATTTCATAACTGGGCAAATTATTGTTATAATACAGTAAATGGTACAGCTAACCATACTATTAAATTCTATACCTTGAAATAGATATATCTTTACAATTATGTATACTTACGAAAGATACAGTGGTTATATAAGGTGTACATAATATATAACCATAAATTCAGACCAAGGACTCTGAAAGCCCAAGGATCTGAGGACTTTTCCTGGAGGCCCAGTGAATAAGAATCAGCCTGCTAATGCAGGAGAGGCAAGAGACATGGGTTTGATTCCCCGGGTCAGGATGATCCTCCGGAGTAGGAAATGGCAATCAACCCCAGTATTGCCTGGAAACTTCCATGGGGAGAGGAGCATGGTGGACTACAAAGAGTCAGAGGCGGCTGAGTGCACACATACAGGGGCATAGATTTCCGACCTCTCCTATAGGTGTAGTAACTGAAACCCATATAGCTTAAACAGCGACTCAATTTCATTTAATGGGTAAAGTAGGAGTAAAACACATTTTTTCCTATTTTAGTACACTTCCATAATCTCTGAACAGGTGACAATTCTCATACATATTTCTGGTTAAAAAAATTTTTGTTCTGCTAAATTTATGTACATAATAGTCATACATGTTGAGGTGGAGGGTAGTAACAGATTCAGTACAAATGAAACAAAAGCAGCAGGAAGTGAAAGGAAAGGGAAGCCTTTGCACAGTGTAGCTAATGATCCAGTGTTTGAAATTTTAAAGTGAACCACATGTCACATGAGTGAGAGGGTCACATCTTCAAACGACAGAGGCCAGTGTACTCGCTGTCCCAATAGTAATACAAATGACATCTGAGTAAGTAAAACTCTGGGTCATGTTTTGCTCTGAATTTTAAGAATGACATCAAGAGCAAATCACACGAAGGCTAAAAAACTGCATGAGTTCTGTGTTTATTGATTTTTACGTTAGGCACACAATGACATATGGTAAAGGGGGGTTATATTACCATTTTCTTGTTTACTTACCTTGGGGTCAAACAGTACAGATTTTCTTTACAAATACATTTCTCTGAGTCATTTGTATAAATGTACTTTACAACATAATAAAAAAGACATCCATCTTAGGTTGTTTTTTTTTTTTTTTGAGGCTTGTTTTCTTTGAGGTATTTGTTGCTTTTAAAAATCAGGGGAAATACTCAAAATCAATTATATTTCATTGCAAGACATAAAAGGACAAAAGATCTTTTGTATGGTCTGAGACAGCAGTGATTTTTGTATAGCACTGCTGTATGGCCTCTTTTGATCTGGTCATGTATAAATTAAGACTGAAATTCCATTACTCATTTCTATGTATTTCCTGGTCCAACCATACTGAACCACTAAGTCATTATTTAAGTTGTACTTTGCTAAGCATTGCTATGTACTGTGCTAAGCACTTTACATACATAATATGAAACTTTACAAACTCTATGACAGAGGTATTATTATATGACCATTCCACTGCAGAAGAAACAGAAATCTAAACAAAGTTAGGCAAGGCTGCAGTATCACTGTTAGTAGCAGATGCAAGAATTCCAATCGCCATGTGATCCCAAACCTTATATTCTAAGCTGATATACAGCCTCCTACTCACTTCTCATAAACCACCATGCTATTTAACACACTCCTGTCTTTACAACCTCAACTTCCCTAACTAGAAATATCCTTATTCTTGTTCGTCAGAAAAATTCCTGTATACCCTTCCATTGAAATCACAGATCAAGCTTTTCTGGTCTCTTCAGTCTCCACCATGACACTTAACATAGGGAACTGTAATTGTTTGTTTTCTAATAGGATTTCCCTTGGGCTCTGAGTTCCTTGAGAGTAGAGATCACGTATTATACATCTTTGATAATACAGTCTATCTGGAAAAGCAACATAGACTAAACACCCATGAGAACACGGCATCGTTATGTATCTCTGACACTAAACTCGACTACATAAAGAATGGCTGTTGTACTCCGTAAGTGAAATATTTTCTTGTTAGCTCACTGAGCACATAATTAAATCCTATAAATGCTAAATCTGTTCTTTACACTTCTGCTTTTCTTCCCCTTTTCTTTTTCTTTTTAATTTTAGGTGCGAACAATGTAATTTAACCTTTATTGAATCTACATGGTGGGAGATTTGAGAACAGTTTTTCTAAGATATCAAACTGGTCCCTGTTGGGAAGTGGGTCTGCAAAGGGCAGAGAACTCCATGCACTAACTGCCTTCTCTCTTTTTTGCTTTTCACCAACTTCTTACCCTATAAGTCTCCTAAGGCCCTGCCTTCAGCTTAGGTTGGCAATAAATAACTACTTGATCCTTCTCTACTCTGGGAAGAGAGACAAGAGAGTAGTGCTCGTGGGGCTTAAGGGCTTGACAATGAGGCCGGGAGGGACAGGAACCGCCATGGTGATCACGGCACCAGAGGTCGTATCAAAAATTATACTTCTCACGCTGGAACAATTACTTTCCTGTTAACATATGTTTTGTAAATTATGTTAAAAGGATGCCCATATCTAGCCAAGATCTTATACAAGGTTGCCCTTTGTATTAGAGTTTGGGCTCCAGTATGTGGGAGTAGGAGGAGATAAGATATCAAATCCCTACACGCTCACAAAATATTAATCCTTACTCTACTAGGTCTCCTCCTCTAAAAATTGCCAAAACTGGCTGGTCATTAGCATCACCTGAGAAGCCATCTTAATTCTAATTCAGAATATAAATATTGATGCTATGGAAACTTTATTTTTAAAATAAAGCTTCCCAATATTCTGGTAATATTATAGGTTTGGAGGTATTGTCTTATATCCTGCCGCTGCTGCTGCTAAGTCGCTTCAGTCGTGTCCGATTCTCTGCGACCCCATAGACGGCAGCCCACCAGGCTCCTCCGTCCCTGGGATTCTCCAGGCAAGAACACTGGAGTGGGTTGCCATTTCCTTCTCCAGTGCATGAAAGGGAAAAGTGAAAGGGAAGTCGCTCAGTCGTGCCCGACACTTAGCGACCCCATGAACTGCAGCCCACCAGGCTCCTCCGTCCATGGGATTTTCCAGGCAAGAGTACTGGAGTGGGGTGCCATTGCCTTCTCTGCTTATATCCTGAGAGCAACTAAATTATTCTTATCAGTGTTTACTACTTCTATCCCCTATCTTCCATCATTTATTCTGAGACACTATGTCTCTTGAATTATGTTAGTAATAAGGATATAATTTGAGGTGAGAATACCGAAGTGGTTTGCCGTTCCCTTCTCCAGTAGACCACTTTTTATCAGAACTCTCCACCATTACCAATCCATCCTGAGTGTTCCTACATGGCATGGCTCATAGTTTCAGTGAGTTAGACAAGGCTGCGACCCAAGTGATCAGTTTGGTTAGTCTTATGTATATGTGGTTTCCTTTTTGGCTGCCCTCTGATGGATAAGGATAAGAGGCTTATGCATGGATGTGAGGTGGTCCTTGGAAGCTGGAAAGGCAGTTCAAGGAGATGGGTTAGATGTGGCACCAGGCACCTCCTCGGGGCCGTGGCTATCACCATCATGCTGAGGATAGTAGAGCTGCCACTTTGGAGAAGCTCTATAGTCTGCAAAAACAAGACTGGGAGCTGACTGTGGCTCAGATCATGAACTCCTTATTGCTAAATACAGACTTAAATTGAAGAAATTAGGGAAAACCACTAGACCATTTCAGGTATGACCTAAATCAAATCCCTTATGATTATACTTACCTGGTGTAACAGGAAATCACGATACACTAGAGAAGACATGTCTTCACAAAGAAGATGATGTTTAGCTAGGCTTTGAAGAGTGCGTAGAATCTGAATAAGCATACTGAAGCAGAAGAAGACAGTAAAGTTTGGGAGCATGATATGAGAGTCATATTTACATGTATTTATTATCTTAAACTCAGTGATCGTCCAACTAATAGTTTTCAGATTAAAAAAAAAAGAAACACCTGATTAAATACTGCGTCTTTGTGTGGTTAAAAGTAATCAACCTGGACTAAAAACACTGCAACTGTTTTAGATTCAAAATGACTTTCAGGTCCCTAAATTACATCCAATAGAAGATTTAGTATATGTGTTATTTCATTAGAAGGAAAAGGAATGAGAGAAAAAAGAAAAAAATACTGTAAATAGACATACACAGAAGAACTCTGTGTGGCTGGCAGATTTCTAGTGTTTATCAAAGTAGGCATTAAATTGGTGAAATTCTTTGCAGAGATAAAAAGAAAAATTGAATCAGGTAGGTTCATAGGAGATCCTCCTTTGACATTTGTTTGGAAATAGGTATTGTGAAATTTCAGTACCTTATGAGTATAACATAATTAGTAAGATTAAGCATTTTCTATACAGTCAATAGATATAACTTCTATGTCAACAATGAAAATATATATGGTACAGACAAGAAACAGATAATTGAAACAGAAGCCTATGAGCTACATATCTGAGTAAAAATAGAAAATGATTTAAACAAGGGAGACTACTGATAGGTTTGTTGGCAGAATTGTTCTATACTTTTATCCCAATTTTAACTGTAAAACACTCTCATTTTAAAATAAGACACACACATGCAAATAAGATATAAACATACAATATTAAAAAATACTTTCTTATATTCTTTAAATTGAGCTTTAGTTAATATCAAATTATCATTACTTATATTTAGTACCTTTTCTGAGAACAAGTTTCCTTTGCACATGTAATTTATACATCACTCAAAGAGAATTCTAGGCTTTTTAATAATAATTTATGCTGCTCTTGGTGATATAACAAACACTGAATTCTTAATAAAGACCTTTCTGGACTTTAATAGTTGCCATAAAAATTAGGAATACTTTAGTTACTTGTGTCGCACTTTTTAAGTCTTTCCTTCACAGGTATTAAAAATAAATCTGTAAAGCAATCACAGTCGAAACTATTATGTTTTTCTCTTGAAATCCTTATTAGATCTAGTTGTTCCTAAGAGGGAAAGGGAGCTGGAATGAACTTCAAAGGATGGAGCACGCCTGACATATATATAAGTACTACCAAGACTCCCTGTGGTTTTTAAAGAAATTTTAATGGCTGGTATTAATTCTTGACAGTTTTATTTCTAATGTCATCTGGTTGACATAAAAGAGCCACTGTCAATTTAGAAAATGAGGCAAGTAAAATGAGAAAAGCAGTGTAATCTAGGAATGAAATCTAATGCACTTTAAGGTGTTTTTTTTTTTTTATTGAAAGGAAAAAAATAACTTGGTCTCTGAAAACACTGACTTTCCAAATTTCAAATTAATAGTAAATACATATTTTACATCTTTTTTCTCCCTATTTTACATAAAAATGCAGTAATGCCTCTTTAGAAGCTCTCTTGTTGATGAAACATTTTATTTTTGGCACCTTTCATTACATGAGGTGTGCCTGACAAATAGGTTTCAGTTTCTCTGACGTGCAAATAGAATCCATTTCTACTTTGCTCTTACACACTTTTTGCAAAATCATTAACAGTAAGTGAGGGTGGTCCGAGACACCTTAGGTTCACAATGAATAGTCAATGAAACAATATGGGTAGGTCATTTAATACAGTTGTAATCGATTGCTGCTGTTGCCTTTCTAGCCAAGCTGTTGTGCAGGAACAGATTTTTAATTAAATAAATAGCTGGGTCGACAGGCAGGTGCGCCTGGGCAAGCGACCTGCCCCGGGATTTGGTTTGCAGCAGTTGCTTGGCAACACAACACAGGCAGCCTCCGAACAACAGCTGCACCCTCTGCTAACAGCGAGCAGATGCTCACACCTCAGAGAATGGCTTCAGAAATAATGATTTGTGAAGAATAGTATGTGGAGCTCTCTAATAAATAGGAAAAAAATACCCGAATGATAAAGGTCAAAGATATTCTGGTCTGTTATAACGAACACGAATTTGGATCTGGTGAAATTACCAGAAAACAATAAAGATAAAATATTATCACAGCTAAAAAATACGCTATTCTGTATGAGATAATGTGAGAGGTTTTTCATATACATTATCTCGTTGCATTCTCAAAAAAGGGGAGTGTGGCTGCATTTCAGCAGATGAGACATGAAATTTCAGAGAATTTAAATCACTTAAAAATGTAAAGTTTTCACTATTATTTTAGTGTGCTAATTTAAAGTTGTGCTGAAAGTAGGAACCAAAGATGGAATGTTTAACATATCACAAGAGAAAATACACGGAATATAGTAACTGTGACTAGCAACTGGTGGCCATGACTGTTTATAACGACATTTCTCAAGCTGTGTCTATAGGCTCATGCTTGAATTTAATATAACCAAAAGTTTCAGTAATTTGATTTGCTGTGGCCAAATTAAAAATAGTATAAAAAGAAGGTCTGGAAATTCTTAATTTCTGTACTCATAAGGATGTATAATTAGGTTGTGACAAACCAGAACCTCCTACTATTTTATTCTTATCTGATTATTCTGTGTCATGAACACATGGCTCCAATTTTAATGTTTCTCTTGGTACAAATTCAGTAGAAGGGAATCATTAGAGGGTTGTCTATTTGCATTTTGATAGAATTTCAAAATTGCTTCAACATTTATTTTAAAATTTATAAGATCTGTATTTTACAAGAGGCTTAACAATTTTTTCAAGCAGTTTATGAATAATATTTTTCCAGTCCAGCATCCTATACACATATGGGATATGAGGACCAAAGTACAGATATAAATTACATAAGCACACAGAAAAACCTGTCTTCTTTCACAACGGCACCCATGTGTTCAATGTGCCCCTCTTTTCCCTTACCTTACAAGTAATGAAAGTTGAGTAATGAGGGAATTCTGCTATAAAAATACTTGAAGTCAAAATTTTCATTTTGAATGGTTTTCTTTAGTAAATAAAGTATATTTTCCTTCAAAGATATGTTTAACTATAAAAACATGTCTTCACAAATATTCTTTGATCATCCTAATATTTCTCTATGAATATTTGGATGAAAGATATTGACTCATTTTCTCTTTCAAAGCTTTAAAAATGTAAGTTATCAAAATGGCCTTTTATGCTTTATCACATTTTTGAATAGGTACAGTTCTTATAGAAGAAAACAAAAACAACAAAATCCCACCCCAACAATTAAATATATAGTTTTGTGCTACAGCAATAAGATTAATTAAATATAGAATAAGTATACTAAATTAATCCTTACTAGATCAACAAATAAGTTTTAGGTAATCTAGTGTTTATTTCCTGTTCTTTTCCAAGATACAAACAAACATAATGAATGAGACAATATACATATGAAAAGTTGGATGCCCTTAAAATTAAATTCCTAAGAGAATAGTACTGTTTTTATTTTTTTGAAGAGGGCAATGTTTACTGATTAGACACATTGTTAAATTCCAGAAAAAAAACCTTCACTCTCATTTATCTTTAAGACAGACCTACAGAATGACTGTCATCCAAAAATCTTCATATAATAAATGCTGGAGAAAAGGGAACCCTCCTTACACTGTTGGTGGGAATGTGAATTGGTACTATGTAGCCACTATGTAGAACAGTATGGAGGTTCCCTGGAACTAAAAATAAAACAACCCCTTATGACCCAGCAATCCCACTCCTGGGTGTATACCTCAAGGAAACCACAAGTCAAAAAGACACATGCAACCCAATATTCACTGAAGCACTATTTGTAATAGATATAAAGCAAGCTAAATGTCCACCAACAGATGCATGGATAACGAAGATGTGGTCCATATATACAATAGAATATTAGCCATAAAAGTGAATGCAATAGTGCCATTTGCAGAGATGTGAATAGATCTAAAGGCTGTCGTATAGAGTGAAGAAAAAAATATCATGTAATATCACTTATATGGGGAATCTAGAAAAATGACACAGATGAACCTATTTGCAAAAGCAGAAATAGAGACACAGATGTAGAGAATTTATGGTTACAAAGAGGGGAAAGAGGGTGGGGTGGGATGAATTGGGGCAGTGGGATTGACATAGATACACTACTATACATGTGTGTGTTAGTCGCTTAGTCGTGTCCAACACTTTGGGACTCCATGAACTGTATAGCCCTCTAGTCTCCTCTGTCCATGGAGTTCTCCAGGCAAGAATACAAGAGTGGTCCTCAGAATGGGAGAAAACAATAGCAAACAAGGCAACTGACAAAGAATTAATATTCAAAATATACAAGCAACTCATGCAACTCAATACCAGAAAAACACAACCCAATCAAAAAGTGGGCAAAAGACCTAAACAGACATTTCTCCAAAGAAGACATACAGATGGCTAACAAACACAAGAAAAGATGCTCAACATCACTCATTATTAGAGAAATGCAAATCAAAACCACATGCTGGTCAGGATGGCTGCTATCAAAAAGTCTACAGACAATAAACGCTGCAGAGGGTGCAGAGAAAAGGGAACCCTTACACTGCTCATAGGAATGAAACCTGGGACAGTCACTATGGAGAACAGTGTGGAGATTCCTTAAAAAAACTGCAAGTAGAACTGCCATACGACCCAGCAATCCCACTGCTGGGCACACATACCAAGGAAACCAGATCTGAAAGAGACACGTGCACCCCAATGTTCATCGCAGCACTGTTTATAATAGCCAGGACATGGAAGCAACCTAGATGCCCATCAGCAGACGAATGGATAAGGAAGGTGCAGTACATATACACAATGGAATATTACTCAACTATAAAAAGAACTCATTTGAGTCAGTTCTAATGAGGTGGATGAACCTGGAGTCTATTATACAGAGTGAAGTAAGTCAGGGAGAGAAAGACAAATACTGTATACTAACACATATATTTGGAATTTAGAAAGACAGTATCAATGATCCTACATGCAGGGCAGCAAAGGAGACACAGATGTAAAGAACAGACCAAGAATAGGATGATTTGAGAGAATAGCGTTAAAACATGTATATTAGCATATGTAAAACAGATGACCATTACCGGGCAGGGCACCCAAAGCCGGTGCTCTGGGACAACCCCGAGGGACAGGGTGGGAAAGGAGGTGGGAGGGTGACTCAGGATAAGGGTGGGGTCACACATATACCTGTGGCTGACTCATGTTGATGTATAGCAAAAACCTTCACAATATTGTAAAGCAATTATCCTCCAATCAATAAAATTAATTCATTAAAAAAAAGAACACTGGAATGGGTTTTCAGTATTTGCTCCTTCAGGGGATCTTCCCAACCCAGGGATCAATCCCAGGTCTCCTGCATTGCAGACAGATTCTTTACCACTGAGCCACCTAAATCAAATCCCTTATGATTATACAGTGGAAGTGAGAAATAGATTTAAGGGACTAGATCTGATAGACAGAGTGTCGGATGAACTATGGACAGAGGTTCGTGACATTGTACAGGAGGAGGGATTAAGACCATCCCCAGGGAAAAGAAATGCAAAAAAGCAAAATGGCTGTCTGAGGAGGCCTTGCAAATAGCTGTGAAAAGAAGAGAAGTGAAAAGCAAAGGAGAAAAGTAAAGATGTTCCCATCTGAACGCAGAGTTCCAAAGAATAGCAAGGAGATATAAGAAAACCTTCTTCCACGATCAGTGCAAAGAAATAGAGGAAAACAACAGAATGGGAAAGACTAGAGATCTCTTCAAGAAAATTAGAGATACCAAGGGAACATTTCAGGCAAAGATAGGCACAATAAAGGACAGAAATGGTATGGAACTAACAGAAGCAGAAGATAATAAGAAGAGGTGGCAAGAATACACAGAAGAACTGTACAAAAAAGATCTTCATGACCCAGATAATCACAATGGTGTGATCACTCACCTAGAGCCAGACATCCTGGAATGTGAAGTCAAGTGGGCCTTAGAAAGCATCACTATGAACAAAGCTAGTGGTGGAGATGGAATTCCACTTGAGCTATTTCAAATCCTGAAAGATGATGCTGTGAAAGTGCTGCACCCAATATGCCAGCAAATTTGGAAAACTCAGCAGTGGCTACGCGACTGGAAAAGGTCAGCTTTCATTCCAATGCCAAAGAAAGGCAATGTCAGAGAATGCTCAATCTATTGCACAATTGCACTCATCTCACATGCTAGTAAAATAATGCTCAAAATTTTCCAAACCAGGCTTCAGCAATACGTGAACCATGAACTTCCAGATGTTCAAGCTGGGTTTAGAAAAGGCAGAGGAAGCAGAGATCAAGTTGCCAACATCTGCTGGATCATTGAAAAAGCAAGAGAGTTCCAGAAAAACACCTATATCTGCTTTATTGACTATGCCAAAGCCTTTGACTGTGTGGATCACAATAAACTGTGGAAAATTCTGAAAGAGATGGGAATACCAGACCACCTGACCTGCCTCTTGAGAAACCTGTATGCAGGTCAGGAAGCAACAGTTAGAACTGGACATGGAACAACAGACTGGTTCCAAATAGGAAAAGGAGTATGTCAAGGCTGTATATTGTCACCCTGCTTATTTAACTTATATTCAGAGTACATCATGAGAAACGCTGGGCTGGAAGAAGCACAAGCAGGAATCCAGATTGCTGGGAGAAATATCAATAACCTCAGATATGCAGATGACACCACCTTTATGGCAGAAAGTGAAGAGGAACTAAAAAGCCTCTTGATGAAAGTGAAAGAGGAGAGTGAAAAAGTTGGCTTAAAGCTCAACATTCAGAAAACTAAGATCATGGCATCTGGTCCCATCACTTCATGGGAAATAGGTGGGGAAACAGTGGAAACAGTGTCAGACTATTTTTTTGGACTCCAAAATCACTGCAGATGGTGATTGCAGCCATGGAATTAAAAGACGCTTACTCCTTGGAAGGAAAGTTATGACCAACCTTGATAGCATATTAAAAAGCAGAGACATTACTTTGCCAACAAAGATCCGTCTAGTCAAGGCTATGGTTTTTTCAGTGGTCATGTATGGATGTGAGAGTTGGACTGTGAAGAAAGCTGAGCTCCGAAGAATTGATGCTTTTGAACTGTGGTGTTGGAGAAGACTCTTGAGAGTACCTTGGACTGCAAGAAGATCCAACAAGTCCACCCTAAAGGAGATCAGTCCTGGGTGTTCATTGGATGGACTGATGCTGAACCTGAAACTCCAGTACTTTGGCCACCTCATGTGAAGAGTTGATTCATTGGAAAAGACCCTGATGCTGGGAGGGATTAGGGGCAGGATGAGAAGGGGACGACAGAGGATAAGATGGCTGGATGGCATCACCGACTCGATGGACGTGAGTTTAAGTAAACTCCAGGAGTTGGTGATGGACGGGGAGGCCTGGCATGCTGAGATTCATGGGGTCGCAAAGAGTCGGCTGAGCGACTGAACTGAGCCACTTGGTAAAAGAGGTAACTAATAAGAACCTACTGTATAGCACAGGGAACTTAGTATTCTGTGGTGACCTCAATTGTAAGGAAATCTAAAAGAGGACACATGCATATCTATAACTGATGCACTAACACAACGTTGTAAAGCAACTATATTTCAATAAAAATTAATTTTAAAAAGTTTTCTAAGGAAGTATGACTGTATTTCAGTAAATGAGACATGATCGGAGAATTTAATTCACTTATAAATGTAAAATTTTCACTATTATTTTAACTTAAAATTGTGTTGAAAATAGGAAGCAAAGACAGAATGCTTAATATATTACAAGAGAAAATAATATAGTAACTGTTACTACCAGCAACTGGTGGCCATGTCTGTTTATAGTGACATTTCTCATCCTGTGTCAATAGGCTCATACTTGAATTTTATATAATAATAGTTTCAGTACTTTGATTTGTTATAGCTAAATAAAAAATAATATGAAAAGGTCTGGAAATTCTTAATTTCTGTACTCATAAGGATGTATAATTAGGTTGTGACAAACCAGAAGCTCTTAATATTTTATTCTTATCTGATTATTCCATGCCATGAACACATGGCCCCAATTTTAATGTCTCTTTTTGTACAAATTAAATAGAATGGAATCATTAGAGGCCTGTCTATTTGTATTTCGGGAGAATTAAAAATTGCTTCCTTATTTATTTTAAAATTTATAGGATTTGTATTTTACAACTAATACTCAAACAAGTCAACATATTCACTCACCAGTGTCACATGTGAATTGAGGACAAGGTATAAGAAACACTCTCTCCAATTGCTTGTTCAGGCATTTTTAGATTTAGTGAATCATGTAGAGCTTTTTTCAGCATGAGAACCAGGTCCTCTAGATTATGCAGGTAAATTTATTAATAATTTGTAAGGGGGTTAACTGTCCTCACGGTTAACCTTCTTCAAGGATATCAGTATGAATCTTTGACTTATAAAACCAATAAAAAAATAATATAATAAAGGACTTTATTATATAAGTTTTAAAATATCTAACGTGATTAAGATGATCACTATGAAAGAGAAAAGTGAAAACTTACCTTTGTATTGTAGTTTAAGGAGTTCTGTGAGTATATCCTAATGCAAGGTAATGAGCATACTCTGGTAGTACTGCTAAAAAGACAGTTCAGTTTAACCATAAAAAACAAAAGATAAAGTGAAATTGAGGGGTATTTCCAACATAATCTACCACTATCCTTCTAAAAAGGTCTTGAAATAAAAGAAAGACCAAAGAGTTATTCCAGACTTAAAGAAGATTATGGGGAAATTATAATTCAATTCAATGTGTGATCCTTGATCAGATCCTGGACTAGAAAAAAGACATCAGTGGTGGAGTTGAATAAGGTCTAAGATTAGAAAATATGAATAGTATTGTATCAATATTAGTTTCCTGATTTCTTTCATTTTACTGTGGTTTTATAAACTGTTAACATTTAAGAAATCTAGTGAAAAGGTAAACAGGAATTTTTTAGGCTATTTTTGCCTAATTGCATATATGATTAACTTCAAAGGAAAAAATTAAAAAACTAGTTTCTAACATCAAGTCATTGTTGGATACAAGTCAACATCTATTAAGAAAGGGTCCTATATTAAGCTCTTTTTAGCATCAACATCACTTTCTTGGTAATGATGACTGATGTCACTAAGGATAAAAGGAAATATATACATATACATGTGGATTAAACCAGATTTTCTGAAAGTAAAATGGGGAGTTATAAGTATTGATACAACAGGAGTAAACAGTGTTCACAGCAAGCTGGAGTGTATGGTTATCCTATTTAGAGAAGAACTGTCTGGGTTTACTGAGAAGAACACTGTAATAACAACAACTCATCCATCTTACCCATTTTTGTATTCCAACCACTTAGCAGAGTGCCTTGCATATACTAAAAAGTCAATACATGTTTATTGAATCACACAGAGGCTTGGCAAAGAAGTCAGCTTCCTATGGGGGGAAAATGGCATATTTTATCTGTTTCACAGTTTAATGTGGGACTGGCTGACTTTATTTACTGAGTTAGTAAATGAAGTTTAGGAAAACGTCTTTCTCACTCTATTGTATTTTTAAAATTATTAACACCTTTGGTATTTATTACCACATATATGATAAAAATCCAAGGCCCAGATGATCCTGTCAACTTAGCAGGAACCTCAGAAAGAAAGGAATGAGCAGTAGGACATTCAGCAGAAAGGCTAGAAATGTCTGTGTGTGTGTGTGTGTTTTAAGGGTTTTTTGTTATTTTTTTAAGAGGAAGCATAAGCAACGAGCCATTATTGACTAGAGAAACTACTTTGTAGAGGGCAATCTAATTGTTGAATGTGCCTGCTGGTGGTGCAAATGAGGAAATCTTTGAACACTACTAGTTCCCAAATTCTCTCTCATGACACACAAACAAAAGCCTCAACATTCAATCAGGCAATTCATTCAGAATCCAGTGCTGTGTCAAAAAGATGGCCAAATGCTACTTATTAGACTGTTGCTATCTTTCAGTAATTAAGAATATAGTTTTCCTATATTTCCTCTTAGTAAAAAACATATTTTCATATTTTTCTTTCTTTAATTAAACATAATTGAATTTTTAAAAATTAATTAAATAAATAAAATATATTTATTTACTATATTTCTGTCTTTCACAAATAATACCAGCAAATCTTTGGGCTCCTTTAGACTGCATGAAGACAAGACAGTTCATTCCCCCGAACTGGTTAGCATTCTCAGGTATGAATTCTATGTAAGCTGTTACTAATTTAAAGGAGTGGGTGCCACTTTACCCTCCCTAACAGTCTCAGATTAAGGAATAATTAATAAAGCTTACATATTTGTGATAACATTAAATAATGACAGTGGGCAAAGATTTTGTTTTCTATGTTCACCACTTGAACCAATAATGTTATATTCTTCTAAGTGTGAATATTTGTTTATTTAAAATACAAAATGATTTATGGAAAGTCTGGATGAGGATGGCAGGATGTCATTAGACCATAGGAGCTTAGTAAAACCTCTGCAAGAATTTTAAAATTTTATTTAGGAAAAGTCTCTTATTTAAAAACACGATAAAAGAAATATAAGTATTTATACACTACTTGCTCAGATACTTAGTCCTGTCCAACCCTTTGTGACCCTATGGACTGTAGCCCTTCAGGCTCGACTGTCTATGGGATTCTTCAGGTAAGAGTGCTGGAGTGGATTGTCATTTCCTCTTCCAGGGGATCCTCCTAACCGATGGATTAAACCCATGTCTCTTGAGTCTCCTGCATTGGCAGGTGGATTCTTTACCACTAGTGACACCTGGGAAGCCTGTTTAGACACTAAGATTATATTTATCTGAACATAGATTGCTGAGCACAGACTCTAAAAAAAAAAAAAAACTTCAACAATATTTTTACATTTCAGAAAAATGGCTTCTCATTTCAAGGAAAAAGAAATCAGAAAACAAGCTTAAATATTTATTCTCTACCTTGAATAAGTGGATCTCTAACTGACATTGAATAGGAAAGGTAATATTTAAAGACACTCTTAAAGAGATAGGAATACCAGACCACCTGACTTGCCTCCTGAGAAACCTGTATGCAGGCCAGGAAGCAACAGTTAGAACTGGACATGGAACAACAGACTGGTTCCAAAATGGGGAAGGAGTATGTCAAGGCTGCATATTGTTACCCTGCTTATTTAACTTATATGAAGAGTACATCATGCGAAATGTCAGGCCGGGTGAAGCACAAGCTGGAAACAAGATTTCCAGGAGAAACATCAATAACCTCATATGGAGATAACACACCTTAATGGCAAAAAGTGAAGAACTAAAGAGCCCCTTTATGAAAGTGAAAGAGAAGAGTAACAAAGTTGGCTTAAAACTCAACATTAAGAAAACTAAGATCATGGCATCTGGTCCCATCACTTCATGACAAATATGTGGGGAAACAATGGAAACAGTGAGAGACTTTAATTTCTTGGGCCCTGGAATCACTGTAGATGGTGACTGCAGCCATGAAACTAAAAGACACTTGCTCCTTGGAAGAAAAACTATGACTGACCGAGATAGCATATTAAAAAGCAGAGACATTGCTTTGCCAACAAAGGTCTGTCTAGTCAAAGCTATGGTTTTTCCAGTGGTCATGTATGGATGTGAAAGTTGGACTATAAAGAAAGCTGAGTGCCGAAGATTTGATGTCTTTGAACTGTGGTGTTGGAAAAGACTCTTGAGAGTCCCATGGACTGCAAGGAGATCCAACAAGTCCATCCTAAGGGAAATCGGTCCTGAATATTCACTGGAAGAACTGATGCTAAAGCTGAAACTCCAATACTTTGGCCACCTGATGGGAAGAACTGACTTACTAGAAAATACCCTGATGCTGGCAAAGATTGAAGGTGGAGGAGAAGGGGATGACAGAGGATGAGATGGTTGGATGGCATCACTGACTCGATGGACATGAGTTTGAGTAAGGTCGGAGAGATGGTGATGGATGGGGAAGCCTGGTGTGCTGCGGTCCATGGGACTGCAGATAGTCAGACACAACTGAGCGACTGAACTGAACTGAACTGGAAGTTGGAATGGAGGGATGGCCAGAGACTGTTAATTATGCTACACAAATTTTCCAAGACATGAAGAATGTTCATTCATCAGAAGCAATGCAACTGAAGATTTTTTAAAGCAAAATATTTTCTTCATTATTTAAGATGACTTCAAAACCTTACTCCTTTTATCCATACATTTCTCAGAAAGCATAGCATACCTGTGATCCTAAGCACTACACAGTACTTGAGGGATTGAGCATGGTAAGAAGGGAACAGAAAATGGGAAGGAGAGTTAGATATTATTTCTTCCTTCTTTTTAAAGCCCAGACAAAAAGGAGAGTAGCGAGTTTGGAAGAGTCTATATTCTTAGAGATAGATGACATGCAAATAAACAGTATTTTATTGCTATTAAATTTTTCTGGGCCAGGTACAAGTCATGTATGGAAAAATATTCCATTTTACTCACAGTTTAAACATGAAGAAATGGCTAAAACTGGGTCATTTGTTTTGTAAACATAAGTACTTTCACTTTTGCTGCCATCCATTTCCCAACTTAGGTGTAGTCATAGTCTCAAGAGACACAGCCCCACCCCTAGTCTTAGCAAATATCAACTGCAACTTAAATGTATAATATATCACAATGGGTTGTCTTTATAAGCCTTTAAAAGCCTTATTTCCTAGTGATCATAATACAGAAGCACATAACAGAGGATTTGAAATGAGTTCCCTCTTGGATACTCAAGGCCTTTAGGTTAACAGGTGCTTGCTTGTTTAAATAAACCACAGAAATCACCTATAAAGCTTTCAAAATTACTGATGTCCAGTATTTTTTACTGGACAGACCAATTAAATCAAAGTCTCTGAGCTGGAACCTGAGAAACAGTATTCTTTAGATTTTTAAAAATTCCCGAGATACTCATATTGAGCACAGGTTGAGAAACTGATGTAAATGCTTTATTAAGGATTAGGCTCTCTTAGTAATGGGTTCTTGGCTCCCTGCTTGCCCCCACACCCTAGGTGTGTGATCTTTGCCTGCTGTCCTCATTTATAAAATAAGAATGGAGAAACAGTGGCTGTTATGGGACTGCTGAAAAAATTAAATAAGTTGAGATTTGTAAAGTAATTAGGACAGTAGCCATGACTATGTAAATTTCTATTAAATAAGCAATTAAATTTCTATTAATTAAATAGAAATTAAATAAGAAGTTAAATTTATATTAAATAAATGTAAAAAATAAATCAGGCTTTGGGGGTTAATGGGAAGAAATTCCAGGACAGGAAAGGAGTCAGAGTAGCAGTCTGAAATCCTCAGAGCTTTCATAGCAGTTGGAACATCATTAAAAGTTTAGTTTGGCTTGTTCAAGAAATCCAATCAAACAGAAATGGAAATATTTTGATGCTTTATTTAGGTGTGAATGACAAAAACTGACCAAGAGTATTGACACACATAACTGAAAAGACTATCGGGCTCAAATGAAATGATCAAGATTGGAAACACTTTCTCCTCTTTCTTGACCTCACTTTCTTTTCCAGGCTTTATTCTGAGGCACGCTGCTTCTCTTAATGGCAGTAGTTCCACCTTACATGCATTCCACTTGGTGGCTCAGAAAACAGATATTTCTTCCCTCGTAAGTCCAGGCAAAGTCCCAAGACTGAGTTTCACTGGCTATAGTTTGTCCCACTCAGAATGTTGTTAATGTGTCTGTTTTCCTTACAGAACCTCTTGGTTTGAGGCTAATGGTAAATAATCACTGAGCTTGGGGGGATTTGATGCTCTGATTAAATTTAAGCCATAGGCTCATTTTGGGAGTCAGAGTTGGAATTAACCCTACACAAATCAGAAGAGCAATGGATTGACGATCCCTTACAGAAAAATAGGATGCTATTCCCAAGAAAGGTTAAGTGGATTTGGGGCAGATTAACAAGAATAGGTGTCACCATGCGTACATGCTAAGTTGCTTCAGTCGTACTTGACTCTGTGCAACCTTATGGACTGTAGCCCGCCAGGCTCCTCTCTCCATGGGATTCTCCAGGCAAGAGTACTGGAGTGGGTTGCCATTTCCTCCTCCAGGGGATCTTTCCGACCCAGGGATTGAACCCGCATCTCTTGTGACTCCTGCATTGGCAGGCGAGTTTCTTTACTGCTAGTGCCACTTGGGAAGCCAGGTGTCACCATGATTCAGTTCAGTTCAGTTCAGTTGCTCAGTCATGTCCAACTCTTTGCAACCCCATGGACTGCAGCATGCCTGGCTTCCCTGTGCATCACCAACTCCCACAGCTTACTCAGACTCATGTCCATCAAGTCGGTGATGCCATCCAACCATCTCATCCTCTGTCTCCCCCTTCTCCTGCCCCCAATCCCTCCCAGCATCAGGGTCTTTTCCAGTGAGTCAGTTCTTCCCATAAGGTGGCCAAAGTACTGGAGTTTCAGCTTCAACATCAGTCCTTCCAATGAACACCCAGGTCTGACTTCCTTTAGGAAGGACTGGTTGGATCTCCTTGCAGTCCAAGGGACTCTCAAGAGTCTTCTCCAACACCACCGTTCAAAAGCATCAGTTTTTCGGTGCTCAGCTTTCTTCACAGTTCAACTCTCAAATCCATACATGACCACTGGAAAAACCATAGCTTTGACTAGATGGACCATAATTAAGGTATAATATTTCCATGTCTCCAGAGACTTTTTATTAGGTTTCTATGTTTAGCTAGATTTGAAATCTATGGATTGGCATATTTAGAGACCTGGGAAGGATGGTCTCCCACTGTCAGTCTTCCTGTTTTCTAATTCCTGAAATTCTTTAGAAAGAATGAAGAATTTATGCTAAGACTTAACATGTAAAATAACCCTGGGATCTAAACTCAAATTAAAATATAACTGACTGATATAAGATACTCTCTGAAGTCTTTTTTTTTTTTTTTATGGTTTTAATGGCAAGAGAGAAGAGAGAAGCCAAGGAACAATAAACAGGCTCAGAAAAGTGAAGCCTTGGACACTCTGGGCAAACAGCCTACTTCCCGTGGCTGCCAAAGCTGGCCATGTCGCTTGTCAGAACTCTAAAAAACTAGATTCTCAGCACATTACATTCTGACATCTTGGAGTGCTAAATGCAGTTCAAAATTTCACAATCTGCCTAAAGTACCGTTTATTCAAAATCAATTCTTTGGGTGGTTTAGATGGGATGGATTGCGGCTGCCAAAATAACCCCTCAATTCAGTGAAGGACTTGATTGTTTGACTTGGGTAGATTAAATAGTGTGGTTATTGACTAATTTCTTTCACATTTAAAGGTGCTGGGACATCATGCAGACAAGCGAGTTTTATTTTTGGTTCAAGCAACTGCCAGAAATGGTACTGTAACTTTAAGATTTAAACACTGTTATCGCATCTCGGAAACCTGGCCACTGGAAGACTATGCCAGATTTCCCTTGCCACACGCCCTCTTTGGGGTGCTGTGCTGGCCGGCCCCGCTTTGGACCTCCATCTGTATTTACTCTTGGTTAACAAGTGTCTACTAAGTGATAACTATACATCTGCCCAGTCCTCCGGGCAGACTAATAAAGTGATTTTTTTTTTTAAATCACCATCTTTGTGACCTCTGAGGTGAATGTGTTTAAATCTCTGTCTTTAAATTTGATTTCCATTTTTTCCCCTGTGAATCTGGACTGTTGATTTGATCCTCCCATTTCTCTAGCTTCTGCTTCTGTGTCTTCACTTTGCTGTCTAGAAATATAGGAAGGTATCTTTGCTTTTGTGACATCAGAGTCCTTGGGTTTCCCCTAACGCCTTTCTATTGACTCGTTTTTCATGTTCCTGATCTAACGTATAAGTGTTCTTTTAATCAAATTTATGTATCCTTCTAAGCTGGGTTAACTGTCCCTTCTATGTGTTCCCATAATAGGAGAACTAATTACACTACACTGAAGGAAGTTGTTTACATACTAGTACCCTTATTGAACCTAAACTTGAGAAAAGAAACTAGATATTAATCACTGTTTGAATTCTACTACCCAGCCCTGCAAGTACAACAGCAAACAACCTCTTCATCCGTGATATAATATATCCAAGACACTTTGCCTGAAGGAATTGCATAACAGGGAACTTCAGGCCACTCCAGGCATGCATTATGGTAAAGTTAGATCTGATGCTGTGTGGTAGCTGTTCCTCAAACTAGAAAATGATGATGCTCTGCTCCTCTAGGCCTATGGAATCAGAATCTGTCAATCACCAGATATGTGTGATGATGTGCACACCAAGTCAGGTCCTTATACCTAACACATTTAAAAGGAAATTAAATCTCAACACAGATGGATTCTGATGTTAAGAAAATAACTATAGATCAGAAGTTATATGAATGTGCATGGATAGTGACAATTATTAAACCATTTCAGTAAAAAAAAGTTCTGTGCATCCTTTAAGAAGTACATATTAATCTGAACAATAAACTTACTTCCAGAAAGATGAATGCTGGTGAGAATAATAAAATATGGAGAAAACAATCACAGTGAAAGGGAGTATTGCTGAGACCATATTCATGGATAGTCAAGAACGGATTGGGTTTTGCACAGGTAGATGGGTTGGCCACTGTTAAGAGCACAGAGAGTCTTTTGTGTAACAAGCAACAGCACACTCTGGGCAGAGACGCAGGTGAGGCTGCATACATCCTTCTCTGTTTTTGCATTGGAATAAGCAGCAGGTCATTAGTTGAGGGTGAGGAGGTATTTGACATTTGAAGACAATTCTAAAATATGATAAAGGGTTTTCTAATAGAATGGGACAACAATGGATGACTTCCAGCTTGTTAAATCCACTGTTGCACAATTTGAATGACAGACAACAATTTACATAGTGTATCACTCCTCTTAAGATATTGCCTTCACATACTTTCCTGATTTTCTCCCAACTTCCTGACCGCTCATCTCAGCCTCCTTTGCTGGCCCTACAAACTCTATGAAGTGCCCCACAGCTCAGATCCTTAAACTCTTCTATTTAACACTCCCTAGATGATCTTATCCATTCTTCTGATTTAAAAACTATCTAGGTGCAGATGGCTCTCCAATTCCTATCTCCAGTCCAGAATTCTCCACTGAACTCCAGGTTAATATAACCAATTGACTGCTTCATGTCTTCACTTGGAATTTTGTTCTCTCTCTCAAGCTTAACATGTTCAAAATGGAATCCCTGACATATCTCCACTTGCTACTAAACTTCTCCTCCTGTGTTCTTTCCAATCTTAGTAACTGGCAGCTCCAGGCTTCTGAGTCTTTTGATTATTCATACACAAAACTTGGAGTTGCGCTTGACTGGTCTCTTTCAGCTCACCTCATTTACAATTCACCAAAAAAAATTTTTTGTCTATAATTTCAAAATATATCCAGATATCCAAATACATCACATTTTCCCCAGACCAATTGCCACCACTCTGATCTAAGCTACTGTCAACTTTAGCTTTTTAATTAGCTACTTTTTTTAGTTTACTCTTTCTCTTCATCCATCTATTTTAGTTACATTACCCACCTCAATGCTACTAGAATATACTAGGCATGTTCCCAATTTAGAGCTTTTGTACTTACTATTTTCTCTGCTTTTAAAACTGCTTCACTGTTCTCTTTGTTAGCCATATGGCCTACTCCCTCACTCTCTTCAAGTCTTTATAGATGTATAGAAAAAGTATGCAAGATTATATATTGAAGTGTTATCTTTACATTTTATAGAATATACACATATTAAACTAGTTCTCTCCACATGGTGGAATTTCAGGTGATTTTTACATTTATATTTGAATACCTGAATATTTTCTTAGTTTACACCAATGATAATAATGAAACTAACACATTTCAAAAAATGCTTTTTTTTTTTTTCCCAAATGGAGTTAAGCAGTCTCATGAATTATAAAGCTGCTATTCACTTCCACCCCCACTGATGTAACTATTTGTGATAAATATTATCTGCTTTATTCCCATCCCTTTAAACTTCTCTCATTCATTACTTGATGCAACTTTGTACATCCCTCAGTGAGGATTTAGAGATGTAACACTTGAGGTCTATAATCGCCTTTTAAATCCTATATTCACTTCTACTGATTTTATACACTAGTATAAACACATCTGGAATCACTTACACTGCAGTGACTACTGCAGGGATGACTGGGACAGCAACAACAACCGACACTGCTGAAGGCTTCCTCAGACTCCATCATAAGCAGCATCTTATTCATCCCCAGACTAGCTCCATAAAAGAGGTAGTTGGCAATTCCCCCTTTAAAGATAGGGGAATTGAGATGCAGAGAGATTAGATGAGAGATTAATTAATTTGCCCAAAATTACATAACAAGTAGGACTTCCCTGGTGGCTCAAATGGTAAAGAATCCGCCTGCAATGCGGGAGACCTGGGTTCAGTCCCTGGGTTGGGAAGATTCCCTGGAGAAGGGAATAGCTACCCACTCCAGTATTCTAGCCTGGAAGAATTCCATGGACTGTACAGCTCATGGGGTCACAAAGAGTCATACATGACTGAACAACTTCCGCATATAACAAGTAAACCATTGTGAATTCAAAATGAGGACTGACTTCAATGACTTTGGTCTGAATACTACCATGCTTTGTGTTAAGTCACTTCAGTCATGTTCAACTCTGTGAAACCCTATGGACTGCAGCCTGCCAGGCTCCTCTGTCCGTGGGATTCACCGGGCAAGAATACTGGAGTGGGTTGCCATGCCCTCCTCCAGGGGATCTTTCCCACCCAGGGGTTGAACCCAAGTCTGTTAAGTCTAACCTGCTCTGGCAGGCAGGTTCTTTACCACTAGCACCACTTCTACAACAAAAAGGTCATCTCTGTGATAATAGCTTCCAAAAGAGGAGAAGGAGATTAATTAAATCCAGAATCAGGCAGTGGAGAAACCTATCAGAGGGATTTTTTTCACTAGGCACCAGAAGACTCCTAAATCCCCTAAGGTTTCCTGTTAAAATGAGCTGTAAAATGATTGGTTAAAGACACAGAATATAAGGCAATATGAACAAACATTAACTTCTGACCCTTTTTATTTTACCTAATTGTGTATAATTTTTCAGCAAGTCCTTTCTATATCACAGCTTTTCCACTGTAAAATTAGTGGGTTTTGAGTCATTGTTCTCTAATAACACTTTCAACTCAGCATTTAAAAAATATTTTATAAATGTTTGCCTCGACTGCAGAAACACACACACGACAATTCTGTATTCTAGTTGGAGTCTCAACTAATTTTAAATCAAATTATTAAAAATATGAGATTTGATAAATAAATTTCAGATTCCTATAATGTCCATAAGAGTGGTGGTAAAGGCTATCATGTAAATTGAAGTCCCAAGGGATGACTTTACAAATTTTCAACAGATAATGCTTAAACAAAGTCAGGCCACCAGGACTCTGATAATTACTATTTTTTCCCCTTAAAATGAGGTTAAAAGAATAGAGTGGCTTGTCTTTAGAAATATTTGTCGTATGTAGTCAAAATTTCAAGAAGCAGATTCTTAAGAGCTATAAAGGGAATGTTGAATGTTCCAAGCTTTTTGTAATGTTAGAGTATATTATCCAATGGAGAACTTTGACCATAATGAACACTGTGAACATGGCACTGCTTGGCTAACCAATAGCAAGTTGAATGTAGACAGAGATTGGTGCTGTTGCAGTAATACATTGTGAGCTGGTGTACTGGGGGAATCAAACTAAACTTTCCTTACATTTTTAAAATCACTACCATTATGAAAAAACTTAGAAAAGTAAATAGAATGGAAAATAAACTTTAACTAGTCTAATGGCCATAAAAGTTATCTGAACATGCAGGCTGAAGAAGAATTTAGCATTTAGAAAAATTTGGCATTCCTGAAAAGTTAGGAAGTTTTATCATCCCTAATAAGGAAATAACATCTTTAGAAGCAGTGAGGAAGAAGCATTCATTCTAACTACAGCAAAACCTGCCATAACCAAGAAGTCTGCCTTAAAAATACAACTGAATAAAACATGAATTGTTGGGGTTTTTTTCAAGTGCCCAGGCCTGACTGCTGAAGTTAGCCCGTGTCCAGCCTTTCCCGGCAGAAGCTAAAGCCATCCATTCCCATCCCTGCTGTGGTTTGGCGCCACCTGGTGGAAGTAAAGCTCTTTGTTTTAAGTGGTTAATAGAGGCTCATTGCAAGCATCATTTTCCATTAGAGAACTGGTGAAAGTCAGAGAAGCCTTTTCAAATACTAAAAAAAAATTGTTTAAATAAGAATCAAAGAAGCAAAGCATACAGACCTATGACCTAGGTCAACACTTTAGAAATCTGAGAAAGCAAAGTGTGTATTAGTCAGCTTGGGCTACTATAACAAAATAATACAGAGTGAGAGCTTCCCTGAAAGCTTCCCTGAAAGCTTCCCTGGTAGCTCAGCTGGTAAAAAATCTACCTGCAAAGCAGGAGACTCTGATTCGATTCCGGAGTCAGGAAGATCCCCTGGAGAAGGGATATGCTACCCACTCCAGTATTCTTGGGCTTCCCTGGTGGCTCAGATGGTAAAGAATCTGCCTGCAAGGCGGGAGACTTGGGTTTGAACTCTGGGCTGGGAAGATCCTCTGGAGGAGGGCACGGCAACCCACTCCAGTATTCTGGCCTGCAGAATCCCCATGGACAGAGGAGCCTGGTGGGCGACAGTCCATGGGGTCATAAAAAGCTGGACATGACTGAGTGACTAAGCACACAGAGAATGAGAGGTTTAAGCAGCAGACATTTGGCTCTCACAGTTCTGGAGGACAGGGAGTCCAAGATCAGGGTACCAGCACAGTGGAGAAGTTCTCTTATGTGGACACAGCTGCCTTCACACTCTCCAGGGCAGTGGGAAGCACAAACGCCATCATGAGGGCCCCAACCTCATGACCACATCTCAACCTACCTCCCTCCCAAGGCCCCATCTCCAAATACCATCACACGGGGGGTTGCAGCTCCAAATTAGCAGTTTTGGAGGGACACAATCATTTGGTCCCTAACAGAGTGAGAAATATCTTACAAATTGGACTTCTCTGGACAAAATAGCAGTTGTGGTAATGATTTTTTTTTTCTATTCAATTTTTTAACTTCAGATGAGCTAAATATAGAAAGCAATGATTGCCATTTAAAATCTTGTATATGTGTTTAGACAATGTATTGGAATACATAGATTCTGGGCAATATTGGTTTGTGTCTATTTTCAAGTTTATTTTTATTCCACATTTATTGGGAAGCTTTGCGTCACTTCACTCCTCTAAGTCTCAGTTTTCTTATGTGTAAAACTACAATGTTAGAATGGATATTCTGTGTTCTGTCCTAGGGTTAATACCATAATAACCATACTGTTATCACAAATAGCATATTTGCACAACACTTTATGCTTTAGAAAATGCTTCCATATGTTATCAGTTAAACTCCCAATAGCCTCAAAAGCCAAAGTTTGTAATAAGTCATTTTACAAATAAGAGGGATCAGACTTTAAGCAATTTTTCTACGTGAGAATAATTGGTAGGTGAGGGGGCTAAGAGTCAAACCTGAAATTTCTGATTCCAAATTTCATGTTTTCATTACCAGGCCAAGTATTTCCTCATCTGGGAGGTCAGTGATGTATCTAATTTTCTACTCTCAGAAAGATCCTCAGTACACATGTGGGATATTCCATACTGCTCTGCTTCCACAGTCCCTCTTCTTTGAAAGTGGCAAGTTTCTGAGCTATGGAAAAGGTGCCAAGGGTCCTATTTAAGAGAGATGATAGCAGGGATTCTAAGCAAGTAAATTCAGGTTTGCACAACAGCCTAATTGCTAAATTAGCCTCCTACCTCCAGAAAGGAGGTGCTGGAGAAGACTCTTAAGAATTCCTTGGACTGCAAGGAGATCAAACCAGTTAATCCTCAAGGAAATCAACCTTGAATCATTTGAAGGACTGATTCTAAAGCTGAAGCTCCAATACTTTGTCCGCCTGATGTGATATGCCAACTCATTGGAAGAGATCCTGATGCTGGGAAAGACTGAAGGCAAAAGAAGAGGGCAGCAGAGGATGAGAGAGTTCAATAGGATCATGACTCTGTGGACATGAATCTGAGCAAAATCCAGAAGATATTGGAGGAGAGAGGAGCATGGTGTCCATGGGGTCACAAAGAGTCGGACATGACTTAGCAACTGAACACCACCACCTCCAGAAAGGTCCAAACAACTTGAGAGATGGAGGAGAGATACCAGGAGAGGTAGTCAGAGGACTATTCCAGCAGGACTGCAGGCTTTGATACCAGATGAAACTGGGTTCATGTCTTGCCTTCCCCTAACAAGGTATGTTAATCTTGCTTAACTCTGGGGACTGATTAGAGTCTAGATCTTATCTGCAAAATACCTACAACATGTGGCACTGGGGAGGTTAAAATGCCACAAATGTATAAAAAAGCACCTAATTCATTGTCAGGAGCATTGATGACATCTGACAATATTGTCTATCTATAGATACCAGATAGTTCAACTGAAACTAGTTAATGAAATCTCCACATGCATTTACAATTCTGTCACCTAAAAAACATTCTGGACTGTCATTTTTTTAAAAAGTTTGAATGTCACCAATACACTAACATAAGTAATCATAAATAATGTCAAACTGTATGCTTTGACCTTAGAAATCCAAATACACAGTGAAGAAATCTGTCAATTCAGCAAATATTTATAAAGCATCTACTAATGCTCAATGCTGGGGAGCAAAATAGATTTTTTTTTGTATCATGTAGTTTATATTTTATTTACACTTTTACTTAATTATCTACATATAGTAGAATGTACTTTTTAGAAAAATCTTGCCATTGATAAGTCCAAATTTACTTTTAACTTTGGTATAAACTTTCCTTGACAACTCTAACTCCCACAAGTATAACAAGGCAATAGACATGTTTGGCAGAGCAACTATTTATGTCCTGTCTTCTGTGTTGCCAGGGTGATGGTAGCAATATCAAAAACATTGGAGGTGGTTGTTATTGGCAAGGATCCTAACTTTCATTTCCAAATGGAAGAACTGTAAAAAGCAAAATGTAGGCTGGGATGTGGGCTGTAGACTGGTCATGGCTATACATAAACTAGATGAATGGATTATCGGTGATTAACCAAGTGTGGATGCCATTCTTGGAAAAGTAACACCGACAGGCAATATTTCCTTAATATTTAAAAATTAATGAAATTTGGTGATTACACCAAATACTTTTATTAAAAGTTAATAGCATATCATTGCACATTTTCAAATTATTACATTTTTTTGTCCACTTTTCTGTCTTTTCATGGAAAACAATTCAAAAGGTTTACTGAACTTTTGGTTCCTCAGTATAAATTGAAATGTTGCTATGGTTCAAATTCAGTTTCTAAAGGATTTTTTAGACATATTGATTACATACTTTAAAGGGAATAAATGATTATATACTAACCCTGAAAGAAAAAGCTATCTATTACATTGGCTGAATTTTTTGTCATATTTAAAATCACCAGGGAGTAAGTAATTGGTGACTTCTCTCCCTCACCACCTATTTCAATCTTTTAACTCCAAGCCAATTAGTATATTGGCAGTGAATTAATTAAAAAAGAAACTTTTTGTAGTGGATGCTGTGCATTGACCCAAACTCTGGGTGGCAATAGAAAGTATGGTGTGGAGAGAAAGAAGAGAAGGTCAAGATTGAAGAGACAGAGACCAAGACTGCATTTCTTTGGTTTCTTTGCTGCTTGGTTTTTTGTTTGCTTTCTTTTTTAGGTTTCAAATGTACTTCCTTTCTCTAATTATATTATAATGAGCAGCAGAGTGCTTAGATGACAAATTGATTTAGAAACAATTCTGTGTTACAGCAGTTGTAATGGTCGCTTATCTCTCTACCAGGTTCCATTCTATTCCATCCTGTGGTAGCAAGCACTCATATGACAACACAGAAAATGGTTCTGCTAGCTACCACAGCATTACCAAATGTGTCATGGAAATCCAGTGAGTATTTTGAGTGGCTCTTTCTTGCCACAACTTTCTGAATGCTTAGATTTTTGAGACCACAGTTGACCCTTGAACATTGAGGGGATTTGGGGTGCCCATCCTCTGTGCAGTCAGAAATCTAGGAATAACTTATAGTTGGCCCCTCGTGTATATGGCATCCCCATCCAAAGATTCAACCAATCACAGATCTTGAGTGCCATAGCTTTTACTACTGAAAAAGAAATCCACATACAAGAAGACTTGCACAGTTCAAACCTGTGTTGTTCAATGTTAATTGTGCTTAATGCATTTCTGGTCAAGGAAAACATCATCAAGGTGTGATAGAATTGCAATTGATTGCACCTGTAAGGAGACCTGGTAGGAACTGTGAAACCCCACTGCTTTCTTTACAAAGCTCAAGATTCTGCTTCTATTTAAAAAAAATACATTTCAGGAAAAGCCAAACGGAACACAGGCATAAAATAAAGTACGGGTGGGTGGGGGGCTTCCAGGCCCCCTGTGGGGGGCCATCCCTGTGGTCACCAACCTGGAAGCTCCACTGCTGGTTTTCTTGATGCAAATTACATATTACCTACTACAAGCAGTGTTGTAATATCTGCAAGGCAGGATAATATAGAGACATTTTGTATGTTTGATCTGGTTTGTTTGTTTCTGCCACTAATAGAAGTCATATGGATACAAAGTGTGGCAGCAGCTTTAAAACTTTTCTGGCAGAGTCTTAGTGTCTCCTTACTAGCTTCTTGGGTTTTGAGAAGCATTGTGCAGCCAGCTCTGAAGATCTAGACTGGTGTTCACTTCTTAAACAACAATTTTTCAATTACAAAAACCTCTGTTAAGTCATTTTCTGCTCAAAATACCTAAAGTAATTTTAGTTTTCTATATCAACCTTGCTGAATATACTCTCATGTTCTTCTCTGCTTAAACGCTTTAATATCTAACACTCTTTATGGGAATCTAGATACTTAACATTACATGAAAGGGGCTGTATAATGACAAATTTCTCACAATTATATATGTATCTTCTATTTTTTTAAATAAAGTCCCTTCTTTTCATCCCCAGATCCATTTATTCACAATCCTGGTTAGATGGTCATAGGAAGTTTATCACATAAAGGAAGATAGATAAATCTACCTTCCTTCAAATTCTCATTCTAATCCACCATTATATGATAAACCTCCTATGATCACCTAATGAGAATTGATCTCATCCTTCCCTAGCTGAACTCATCAGCATTTGTGTTTCTTTAGGATCTTGTTAACCCAATATTCAACACCATTCAATTTCAACTGAACATTGAGAAGTCTCTCCCACAATTTACATCATTCATTTATTTACCCCCAAAGTATCAAGTGTTTAACCATAAGCCAGTCATTAAGCTAGACACTAGTGTGAGGTATGAATACATAGCCACTGCCATATTAAATTTTTTACCTTAATAAGGTAGAGAAGTATTAAGTGAAAGTGAAGTCGCTCAGTCATGTCCAACTCTTTGCGACCCCACGGACAGACTGAAGCCTACCAGGCTCCTCCATCCATGGGATTTTCCAGGCAAGAATACTGGAGTGGGTTGCCATTTCCTTCTCCAAGAGAAGCATTAAGCAGACCTAAATGAATATTAAAGTGTCAGCTCTGATAAGTTCTATAAAAAGAAGTGCTATGTGCCTAATAGGAGATATTATCTGGTTTGAGGGATAGGAAAAACTACCTATGGAAGTGACACTGGAGGTAATACCTGACGGATGGTTAGACGTTGAGTGGAATAGGAAGGAGTACTGGCAACATGGCGTGTCGGTAGGTCTTACTAAACGGGCACTTGAGAAGGAAATGGAGTCCCTGCTCATCGACAGGGAGCCCTCATCTCTGTGTGATCCTTGTGAAGGCTCCTTAATTTCCTTTGGATGTGGAGGAAACACCTTTCATGTACAGAAAGAACGCCATCAAAGAACACACTTTCCATTGCACAGGGCTTGCTACCCCCACGCCTTCTACACGTCTCTTCTCCAGGTTTTTCACGCGCGCACACACACACACACACACACACACACACAGCCGCCCACATGTACACGCACCTGGGAGAATGAGTGGATTAACTATTAAGTGTATATAATACACATTTATTACTCACCTAGGCCCAGTTAAGTTTCCTGTCATCTATGCCTGTGCTGGCATTTAATCTTCACAATAACCCCATGGAGTAGGGCTTGGCGAAGGAGGACACTCAGCACAGAGCTTGGCCAGTGGCATCACTAACTGCTCCACAGAAGCGCACTGGGCATTTCCTGTGTGCTAAGTGTGAGTGTCGTGAGCACTGCTTTCTAGCTATTATTATTCCCATTTTACTGGGGAGGCTGCAGCGAAGGGAGAGTAAGTAACTTCTCATGGATACACAGTGCGGCTGGGTCTGGCTTTGAAGCAAGCCAACTCAGTACAGCACTTGTGCTAGTAACACTAACCACCGTAGCTTTCCAGGGCTGCTTCTCATCCTGCCTGGAAAACCCTGCAGAGAGGATTCTAAACTCCATTTTTGGAGTGTCTCTTCAGAAAGTGAGTACCTCTTCAAATGCAAGCTTTGGGTTCTAGTCACCAATTCTGAAACAACTGGAAAATGCCCAGTTGGTCATCCTATTATATGTGAGAAATTTCCTCTGTCATTTAATAAACTTCTGAATTTCTGTCTCTTCTAGGGTAATATATACTGAGAAATGCATACAATTTTATATTAAAAGTAATTACAATACAATTAGGGCCTTAAATTGTTTTAAATAAGTGTATGTAAACAACTGAACCTTGTGAATAATGTATTATTTTAGATGACTCACAACATCACTTACTTTCATTAGTTTGTACTAGTGAGAATCAAATTATAGTAGATAGAGTTAATACATTTGTATCAAGAATGAAGAAGAAAATATCACCAAGGTGATTTTGCTAGCAAAAAGACCAGCATAATGAAAAAAAGAAATCTGTTGTAGAAGTGACTTATAGAAAAATGATCTTACCACTCTTTTATCTATTCCTTTGCCATTACCTGAAAATGTAGAAGTAGGGTTTTAAAGAGATCCTGAATTGAATCCTAGAGATGCCTCTGGATGAGTACTAAGGTGTCAGTAAACACCCCTGAACTTTATGTGAAATTTGTGTTTATTTGTGTGCATGTGTTTTTTTCCTGGGGGAAAGAGTCCATAGCTTTTTACCAAATTTCCAGGTGGTCCCCTGAAAAGGTTAAGAAACACTGATGCAACATAGTGATATAATTATGTAATTATCAGTATTAAACAGATTCAAGATAATATATTCTATTTATAATTACCAAAAGAAATCACTCATCACTCTCTAGTAAATAAAAAAATTATGGTTTTAAAGATGCACTATATAAACCACTAAAATAAGCACTGATATATAGACCTCTGCGCTGGATGAAGATAAGATGGGCCTCAGGCAGATGGATCACACGGAACTGATTTCCCAGCAGCAACTGTTCCTCCTATCAGTAGCCTATTTTACCTTCAATCTTATATCTTAAAAAAAAAAATCTGATTCTAAAATAAAACACACACACACAAAATAAAAAATAAAAAAAATCTGAGGTGATTACAAGTGATATAAAGTTTTCAGATCTAATAACTTTTCAAGTTTAAAATGTTCTTATAAATAAATAGTTAATAAAGGTGAATTCTCCTTTCTCTCATCTGACTACCAGAGGGCATAATTATTGGGGTCTCACTGGTTATAGCAGAGATATTGCAACAGAACAATCTGATGGATAGTTATCTTCATTGCTCAAAACTGGTCCTTCTTCCTTAGGCAGTGTTACAAGGTCAGCTTATAATCGTATTGTTGGTTTACAAGGTTACTTTGTTATTGACTAATTTGTATGAGTCTAAAAAACTAAATTTGTGTGATTTAGAATTTTAAAAATTAAAGGCAACATGTACATGTACATACACATACATATATAAGAAATTTTTTAACAATTTAATACATCTATATAGTTAATATCATATCTGTCTGATAATACACTTATTTTAAGAACTATTTTATTTAATGAAATTTTAGAAAAATAGATCAACTTGGATCATATACTTGATCATGTATAATATACTTGCATTTTCTTATCTCTGAATAATCTGCCCAGCATTTGGATTATGTTCCTAAAAATGTCTTCATATACTTAATGTGCCTTGAAGTAAAACATCCTTTGAAAATCCTAATATTAGAAGATTTTCTAAAAGACTGAGGGACTACCCAAAAGGAACATATATAAGAAAATTAATTGACTTTAAACAAAATAAAGCAAACACCAAAAGGGAAGGAGAAGGAAATGGGGAGATGAAGAGTGCAGCCTCTGTGGCAATCTGCTGGTGGTCCTCTAATTCTGTACTTTCATCTTGATGTATGACTGGTCTATATTTCTCCAGGTCTCTAGAGACTGATTTATCTCAAATGGAATGTGCTGGAAGAATTATATGTCAACTTCTAGACCTAAGTTTTCAGACCCCCACATTCTCCTGCCAATTCCACTCAAACTGGACCATGATCATAATATCAACATCATAGAAAAAGAGTTTTCAACCTGTAACCTAAAGGCTAACACTAGATAGAATTCAATGTGCTCACGATATTTGAATAGTGAAAATTTTTTTCCTCATTTTTATTAATTTAAGATTTTCTTCTGTTGAAAACAGAGACAATACACTGTAGTACATGCAGCTTTGGCAAAAATAGAAATTACAATTATCTTCAAATCATTAGTCATTGCAGATATTTTTAAATATTGCTTGTGTCCACAATTGCTACAAAATTATGGTATTTATACCCATAATATAGAATTTTTATATCATAATTTAAACTTTTAAGGAAGTATACATTTATATATTTTGATTATGGTGTTTGATGTAATTTGTTCCCTTTTAATCTGATGCATTTTATTTTATGCATTTATGATAAGAAAGTCCATATACTTTAGTAGATTATCAAAGAGGTCCATAGCACAAAAAAAGTTTGAGAACCCTGACTGCCCTGGAGAATGGGAGAGGCAAGAACCTGGAAGGAACTCGAGCCCCTGAATGGCCACAAGGGAAAAAATAACTCCCTGACAGAACTTCCTAAAAAATGCAATTCAAATTTTTCCATGAGGGAAAGAAATATCTTTGCCATGTAAGCCAATCTAGTTTTCAGTCCTTTTTGTGGCAGCACTCAGCACAGAGCTAACATATCCTTTATGATCAACTTCTGTTCAGTTATTACAGGAAAGAAACACTTTATAACTTTTTACTAAGAATTAAAAGAATATGGAAAAATATTTTTAAGAATTAAAATAGCAATTATTTTTTATATAGAATTAAAGAGTGTTCAGGACTTTCCTGGTGGCTCTGGTAAAGTGTAAAGAGGGTAAAGTGTCTGCCTGCAATGTGGGAAACCTGGGTTTGATTCCTGGGTCGGGAAGATACCCTGGAGAAGGAAAGGCAACCCACTCCAGTACTCTTGCCTGGAAAACCCCACATGGAGAAGCCTGGTAGTGTCCATGGGATCCCAAAGAGTCGGATATGACTGAGTGACTTCACTTCACTAAAGAGTGTTCAGTGCTTTAATACAATAAAATACCTATGCAAACATTAAACTTTTAGCTATAAAAACTAAGCAAAATCTTTAATCCATTTTATTTTGGTATATGGTGTTAGGAAATGTTCTAATTTCATTTTTTAACATGTAGCTTTCCAGTTTTCTCAGCACCACTTAAAAGATACTGTCTTTTCTCTAATGTACATTCTGGCATGGTTTGTCATAGATTAATTGACCATAAGTGCATAGGTTTGTTTCTGGGCTCTCTATTCTGTTCTACTTATCTATAAATCTGTGTGCGTGTGTGTGTGTGTTTGGGCCAGTCCCATACTGTTTTGATTATTATAGCTTTGTAGTACAGTCTGAAGTCAGGAAGAATGTGACTTTCAGTCCTTCTTTCTCAAAAAAATGTTTAAAGTTTTTTAAGGCCTTTTTTTTTCTCCATACAAAATTTTAAATTAGTTTGCTCTACTTCTGTAAAATTAACCTACAACAAAGTAGGCAAGAACATATAATGATGACAAAAGTATGTGCAACAAGTGATCCTGAGAAAACTGGACAATTACATGTAAAAAATGCAATTAGAACATTTTCTCACAACATTTACAAAAATAAAATCAAAATGAATTAAAGACTTAAATTTAAGGCCAGAAACCATAAAACTCCTAGAAGAAAACATGGGCAGAATTCTCTTTGACATAAACATAACATTTTTGGATCTTCTTTCTAAAGTAAAACAAAACAAAACAAAATAAAACAGAAACAAATGGGATATAATTAAACTTATGAAATTTTGCACAGCAAAGGAAACCAATGACAAATGGTAAGGCAACCTACTGAATGGGAGAAATCATCTGTAAATGATATGACCCATAAGAGATTAATATCCAAAATATATCAATGGTTCGTACAACTCAAAAAATAAAAGCAAACTCAATTGAAAAATGGGCAGAAGGCATGAATAGACACTGTTCCAAAGAAGATATACAGATGGCCAATAGGCACATGAAAAGATGCTCAACACTGTTAATCAGAAAAATGCAAATTAAAACCACAATGAGATGTTACTTCATACCAGTCAGAATTGCTATCATCAAAAAGAATACTAATAACAAATGTTGGTGAGGATGTGGAAAAAGGGAACCTCTGTATACTGTTAGTGGGAATGTAAATTAGTGCAGCCACTGTGGAAAACTGTGTGGAGTTTTCCCAAAAAACTAAAACCAGAATGATCACATGACCCAGCAATTTCACTCCTATCCAAAACAAGAACACTAATGCAAAATGAAACATGCACCCCAATATTCATAGCAGAATTATTTACAATAGCTGAATTACAGAAGCAATCTGTGTCTAAGAACTGATAAATGAATAAAGAAGATATATATATACACGTGCACAGTAGAATATTATTCAGCTAAAAAAAGAATGAAAATTTTCCATTTTCAACAACACAGATAAACTTGGAGGGCACTATGCTAAAGTGAAACATGTCAAAAAAGACAAATACTGTATGGTAGCATAGAGTTTAGTTCAGTTCAGTCCAGTCACTCAGTCGTGTCTGACTCTTTGAGACCCCATGGACTGCAGCAAGTCACACTTCCCCGTCGATCACCAACTCCTGGAGTTTACTCGAACTCATGTCCATTGAGTCTGTAATGCCATCCAACCATCTCACCCTCTGTTATCCCCTTCTCCTCCCACCTTCAATCATTCCCAGCATCAGGGTCATTTCAAATGAGTCAGTTCTTCGCATCAGGTGGCCAAAGTGTTGGCGTTTCAGCTTCAGCATCAGTCCTTCCAATGAACACCCAGGACTGATCTCCTTTAGGATGGACTGGTTGGATCTCCTTGCAGTCCAAGGGACTCTCAAGAGTCTTCTCCAACACCACAGTTCAAAAGCATCAATTCTTCAGTGCTCAGCCTTCTTTATAGTCCAACTCTCACGTTCATACATGACCACTGGAAAAACCATAGCCTTGACTAGATGGACCTTTGTTGGTAAAGTAATGTCTCTGCTTTTTAATATGCAGTCTAGGTTGGTCATAACTTTTCTTCCAAGGAGCAAGCATCTGATGAGGCATCATGAGTTTCTTTACAAAGAAGTCTTACCACTCTGTGCTCCTGGAAGTAAGGTATGATATCCATTGTTTCACATACTTGGTGTTATTTGAAACTGTTAGTCTCTACTTTCTGTCAA